>NC_041348.1:6036667-6166574 GCF_004354835.1 Perca flavescens
GTAGAAAAAAAAAGTGTTTATAAACAGGAACAGCACAGCGCTGTCAGAGATAGATTTACTAAATAACAGCCTTGTAACTGAAAAAAACATTTAAATGCTAATGAGAAAAAGAGACAAAAATTGTAAAAAAAAAAAAAAGACAAAAACTTGGAAAAAGATGGTAGAAAGAAGGAAGAAGAAGAAGGCAAGAATAGGTCAAAATAGTATCAAAAACTTCAAAAACGGTTACATAAGAAGAAAAAAGAGAGAAACTTGTAAAAAGTAGAAGATTAGGTCCAAAGAAGGCGACACAAATGTCACATTTTTGGTAGGAAAAAAAGAATTCTACATAAAGAGGAACAATGTTCTGGACAACAGCCTTGTAACTATTAAACATTTTGTTAAATATCTCACGTACTCCAAAGTACCCCAGGGGTAGACGTACCCCCATTTGAGAAACACTGATCTAGATTGTGTCCAGAATTTTAATGCATTGATGCATCTGACAGCCAACAATCACATCATTCAAATGTTTGTTTGTATAGATCACAGTATACTATGGACCATAAATAATCATTATCATAGTGTAGCCTGAAAGATGGTCTTCATGGTTATTCACTCTCTCTATGCAGAAATCAACCTAAATTATATAAATATAATAAATTATGAAATTAAATATAAAATTATTCTCCTTTGAACCTTCTGTCACATCCAATATACCGTAGTAATTGCATTTCTATCTCTCAAGTTACACCATTTCATGTAGCTAAACAGGCTCATTAGCGTGGTAATTAACTGCAGGCTAATATGTTGAGATGCTAGCTTTACTTGCTCATCTCCAAGTCCGTAAAACTCTTAAATAGCATATCATAAAGTGACTGAAACACTGACAAACCTTGTGCCCTTATCAGCCAGATGATAAACAAGATAAGCATACACCATGCTTTCTTTGGCAGAGTATCAGCAGCACATGTTGCCCTCGGCAATAATGTAATAACAATACGTCCAGTTTCGATCTTTTCAAAATAAAAGCGCTAGCTAGCTAGTTAGCTAGCTTTAGGTAACCAAAATGACCCTGTTCTTTGGCAGATTTTTCTGCCATTAACATATGTTAGAGCTAATCCAACAGCCAAGCTAGCTCTAAGTGACCCACATATTATTTCGTTTCACTCATTTATTAATCTATAGCAGTTTCCAGCGTTAGCTTTTTATTTTGAAAAGATCGAAACCGGAAGTATAAAGTTGATCCCACAAGCGGGCAACGTGTGCAGCTCAAGGGGGTAAGCTTCGCTTCAGAACTCGAACCTCCTATGGCGCCATTTTGATGATATAAAGCGATCACCTCCCGTTAGCATTCCATTGACTGCCATTCATTTTGACGTCACTTTGACAATGAATAACTTTACATCTGAAGCGTTTAAAGACTCTATTTGTCCATTGTTTATTTCTAAAGAAACACGACAATGTATAAAGTATAGGCTCCATTACCTTGTACCTCATGTTATGGCTCCGTAGCAGATGTTTTTATAAAAATAGGCTAACGATTGTGTCATAACCAAGCGACTTACTGTCGCATAGCAGAGGAATTACCGTATAGTACAGGAAAAGCTCGCAGGCAGTTCAACGTACGTTAGCTGTTTAGGTTTAATTACTAATGTTAACTAGCATTTTAGTTAGCAATAATTAGCCTGTGCCTATGTTATCTCCTTACATATACCTACACTCTCCATCTCTGCAAGATTCGGAATGATTGAGATTTCTCTTGGCACAGCTACCAGAAGACTTTCAGACAGGTTTCTCACGTCACATTTATGTTGTCTCTCTCAGTTGGAGGCTGCGCAGTAACGCTAAGCGCTCACCGGAAAAGTGCTTCTAATATCCTTCACTGGTCTCCGTCCAGAGCAACGGGCTCTGTTGGTCCATTTTATATATGTCAATGGTGCAGCTCATACAAGCAAAACGTTTTATGTTCATCTTGTTTAGCATCCGGCTGATAAGGGCATAAGGTTGGTCATTATTTCCTCTAATATTGTTTATATTTTCAGTCACTTTATGATATTTAAAGTAAAAGTATTTAGTTTTCTTTGTTTTCTTAGCTCTTTCAGTGGTTAGATGTTCAAGGCATGTTTGAAACTGCAAAGGAAAAATTAAGTCTTTGTGAAAGAGAGCCAGACCATCTAAACTATGATAATGATCATTTATGGTTCATAGTATACTGTTATTTATATAAACAAACATTTGAATGCTGTGATTGCTGGCTGTCAGATGCATCAATGCATTCATATTCTGGACACAATCTAGATAATGGATAATCATGATCGTCAAGGTAGCTCACTACTCACTAGGTCTACCTAGTGAGTGGTGAGCTACCATTAAGGCTGCCCTATCATGTTTTGTTGTCATTTGAGTGTACAACATGTTTAAAGATCTGACGTTGATCTAGTGAATGATCAATCCTTGCATCTGTAGCTTTTGCATGCATTTAAAAGACATTGATATATCCCACTTGGTTTGTTAGGTTTCAAGAGAGGACAACTATCCAGAAGACATGACAGTGAAGATGACAAGAGCGGGAAAATGTCCAGTGTAATCTCAATACAGGACTCACACTGTTATAGCTTTTAGAGTTTTCAGTGGAAAAATGAGAACTGACTGACTTAAACTCAGAATCAAATGAAAACCTTTTTTACAATTTGAATATGTGTGCATAACAGAAGGTTGTCACAAAGATTTTATTTAACATTGACAATGTTTCACTAATGTTTAAAAGCTGTGTGAATGTTTAAGTCAAAGAGTATTTAAACTTTGAATCATTGTTTAGTAATGCTTATTCAGCACTCTTATGCATTTATTAAGTGTTAGTTAAGGTGCATATGTTTTCAACTTTACAATAGGATACCACAGAGCATTAATAACTGTTTAATTATGGTTTATTAATGCTTCTTCAGTATTATTATACATTAATTAAGTGACCAAAGGAAGAAGCAAACCTCTGCATGGAGACTATGAAGTCTTTTCACTGATCTCACCATCTACCAAAAGTAAGTCATATGTTGGAGGATGGACAAATGTAGTGGACAAAGGTATGTGGACAACCGTAACCCGTAAATAAACAATAAAAACAGTTTTTTCATAATGACATGGCTTGGCTGTGAACCCTAAGAGATACATGCTATCAAACATCTTCATCAACCACCTAGTAATATTAGGAAATACCTTAATTAACATCAACTAAGGGTTTACTTAGACACTTTAGTTAGCGTTTATTTCCAGTTTAGGCTTTTTAGTACATTACCTAATGTTAAAATATACACCTTAGTTAACTGTTATTAACAGTTAGTCAAGGCTTGTTACTGCATTAACTAATGGTAAAATAGACATCTTAGTTAACTGTGATTAACAGTTAGTCACGGCTTGTTACTGCATTAACTAATGGTAAAATAGACACATTATTTAACTGTTAATAGTTAGTCAAGGCATTAACAAATTGTAAATAGACGCCTTAGTTACTGTCAAGGACGCCTTAGTTACTGTCAAGGCTTATTACTGCATTAACTAATAGTACTATAGACACTAATGGTATAATAGACACCTTAGTTAACTGTGATTAACAGTTAAGGCATCAACTAATGGTAAACAATGCATAAATTAATACCTTAGATAACATGAGCATTGTTAATAAATGTTAAACAATTTATTTAACTGTTAATAACGGTTAGTTAATGCTCATTAATGCCTTAACTAATGCTAATTAATGTACCCTCATTGTAAAGTGTTAACCACTCTTAACTACATCTACATTCACAATGAGAGAGCAGCTCTTATTTGCCTCTGTCTACGTCATATGACACGTTGCTAGCTGGAAAGGCGTATTTCAGAGCCTAGTTTAAAATGGGGACATTTTCATAAAAAAATCTGTTTTAGGTTTTGTGTAACATAGCAATTTCTACATATGTGTTTTTAAAAGACCTCTTCAGACAACATTAAGTTATAAATTCAACCTGCACATTGCTCTTTAAGGCTCTCCACAAACTCAAACTTTCGTATTTTTCTGACCTCCGTCACATCTACAAATGCTCCCGGACCCTCTGATCCTTCTCCTCCATGCTCTTCACCCAACCCGGTTTCACAGTAGTTCGTGTAAATGTCCACGTTATTTTTTACGTATAAATGTCACATTATTTTCTCGGGGAAAGGATGCCGGGAGGCGGCCGAAAAGGTCGCTCCATAAGCCGGGAGGCGCCCGCGAGGCGGCCCGCTGGGGACCCGCTGGATGAGGCGGCCGAAAAGGACGCTCCATAAGCCGGGAGTCGCCTGCGAGACGGCCCGCGAGACGGCCCGCGAGGCGGCCCGCTGGGGACGCCCCACAATAACGGGATGGCGGAAGTTGGGTTAAAGAAAAAACTTACGGGGAAAGGGCGACTTAAACGCCGGGGAAAAGGCGCCTTAAACACCGGGAGACGCGCCACAGTAACACGCGGGACAAAGCGCCGCACGCGGGACACGATCCCCGCTCGCCCGGGTGAAAGTCCTGTGTTGTTTGACCCATCTACCCTACGCGGATTTTCGGCTTCTTATATTACTCCCTACAATTTCGTGCTGTGGACACAAAATATGCTTCCCATTGAAATAAATTACATTTTCGTGTTGTCCACCACGTAAAAACAGACAAAAACGTCTCCGTGAACACGTATCAATAGATTCAAATAACGTCACATTTACGCGAACTTCCATGAGACCGGGCTGCCTCACCACACCTCCTGCCTGCTCTCTCCCACAAACCACCTGTAAATGAACCCTCTCCCCACCTCGACTCAGGATCTAAATATATTTTTATTAGCATTTTATATCTGATCAAGCCTTCTTACTTCCACTATTGTTGTTTTTGTTCTTGGTTTTGTTTTTATGTAGTTCTCTGTGTTCTTGTTTTTAATTACTGTTTTACTGCTATAAGGGGACCTTGAGTGATGTGAAAGACGCCCATACAGTAAATGATGAATTATTATTATTAAATGAGATAACATTAAATGAGAGAAGTTGAACTACAGAAAAAATAAATATTTGAAAGCAATACAGAGCCTTACTGGATTATATTTAATTATGTTTTTGAACTGTCACCAGTTTTTTAAAGTCGCTGAAAAGTTGCTGCTGTTTCAATCCTGTCGGCTCTCCCACTGCGACTGACGTGCGCACACACACAAACACACACGGTGGATGCAGGAAAAACCAGTGATACGACGTACAGGATGACTTACGTTCTGGGAGAAGCTGTACCAAATAATTTCTCAGTTTTTAATTCTCCTCGACAAATAGGAAGGGGAGGATTAAAAAGGAAAATAGAAGCCAGTCGGCTTCTATTTTTAAGAACACTTTTATTTGTACCACTCAAGTTTGAGCAGTTTTCAAGCTTTGAACTTCAAGCCTTTGAAATTCAATCAATAACACCTGTCCTTTGTGCGGTTACCGCACACCGAGAGCAAATAAGGACTGTATTTCAGAACTGGCTGACTTCTTAGCCGACATTGTTCTAAAATATGATAATATCTTAGTGATGGGGGACTTAAATATTCATGTATGTTGTCCATCAAACCCCTTAGCAAAAGACTTTTTAAATCTTGTTGATTCTTTTGGTTTTAAACAAATGGTGAACGGCCCTACACACAATCATGGCCACACTTTGGACTTGATTCTATCACTTGGCTTAGGTGTCAAGGACATTATCAGTGAGGACTTTGTGTTATCTGATCACAATCCAATTTTATGTACTGTTTCTCTTCCCTGTCAGCTGAGAAAACCTTGTGCAGTTAAAAGATTATATCGTCCTCTAACACCGAATTCACACGTAGATTTTAATGTGTCTTTTATGGAGAAATTGCAGCGCATGAATACGGACCTCCTATCTCCACATCTTGGTGTAGAAGAAACTATTAATAATTTTAACATTATATGCACAGAAACACTAGTTTGTATTGCTCCTTTGAGACAGGTGAGCAGAAAAAATAAGTCTCCTCCCTGGTATAATGAACATGTTAAATCATTGAGAAGAGATTGTAGAAGATTGGAACGTAAATGGAAGAAAGATAAATTACAAATTTCGTATGAAATGTTAACAGACTCCTTAGGTAAATTCCAACAGGCTGTAAAAACGGTTAGGTTCAGATTTTTCTCAGACATTATTGAGAAGAATCGTCAAAATCCAAGAATCCTTTTCTCAACAATTGATATATTTCTGAACCCCAGATTAGAGGTGCCTGGAGTTATACTTATGGATTTATGTTAGAATCTTTTGGAATTCTTTGTCTTTGTATAGCGGACATCCGAAGGAATATACAACAGTGTTCTTATGAGCCTATGGATATACCTGTAACTCATGTTGTGTTGTCTGATTTTGAGCCTATTTCCTTATCCACACTTGGTGAATCGGTGAAGTTTTTCAGTCGGGGTTCAAAAAACAACATAGTACAGAATCTGCGTTATTAAAAGTTTATAACAACGTCTTTATGGCCACAGATAGTGGTGACGTGACCTTACTTCTGCTATTAGATCTTACAGCAGCGTTTGACACAATTGACCACAATATTTTAATTGCACGCTTAGAAAATTATGTAGGTATCTGAGGTAATGTCTTAGACTGGATTAAGTCTTATGAGGAGAGAATGTACGTCGAGTTCAGCATCTTTATCATGCGGTATTCCACAAGACTGGTGCTAGAGCACCAGTCTTTTTTTCCTTATACAGTATATGTTGCCTTTAGGTCAGATCATGAGTAAATATGATGTCTCTTTTCACTGCTATGCGGATGACACGCAGTTGTATCTTCCCTTACAACCAACTGTCCCTGCTGCTGTTGAAAGGCTGGCAGAGTGTTTTGGGGAGATTAAAAGGTGGATGTCTGTAAATTTTTTATGTCTAAATGAGTCAAAAACTGAAATGATTTTATTCGGCCCTTCAGAGTCTGCTAATACATCGGAAATTGAATTGGGCACACTATCCCCTTATCTGATGAATCAAGTAAAAAACTTGGGGATAATCTGCGATAGTGCACTGAAATTTGATAAACAGATAAATCAAGTAGTTAAAATGAGTTTCTCCCAGTTAAGACTAATCGCTAAAATTAAGCCCTTTGTAACACGAAAGGACCTGGAAAAAATAGTGCATGCATTTATTTTTTCAAGATTGGACTATGGTAATGCATTGTACTATGGTGTTCATCAGAAAACTTTAAACACATTGCAACTAGTCCAAAATGCGGCCGCAAGGCTACTGACAGGCACTCGGAAAAATAAACGTATTACTCCTGTATTAAAATAACTACACTGGTTGCCGGTTTTCTACAGGATAAATTTTAAGATACTTTTATTTGTTTTTAAAGCACTACATGGCACTGCTCCGACATATAGAGCCGATCTAATCCAGGTGAATAAACCAAAGAGAGCACTTCGCTCCGAGTCATTAAATCTCTTGGTAGTCCCACGGACGTACAGGAAAATGAGAGGGGATTGCTCTTTTGCGGCCGTTGCTCCCAGGCTGTGGAACAGTTTACCTCATTATATCAGGGAATGTTCCTCTCTTATAGAGTCCAATAAGTGCTTAATCAAACCGTATGAATGTGTGTCCCAGCCCAGGCCAGGATATGAAATTAACTAACAAGCCACCGACAGATATGTTCAAATTTGATTAATTCAATAAATTATAATTTTTTTGTCTTAAACCCAGTTGCCATTTTCATATTATGCCAGCATTTGCAGCATCCTGAGCCTTTTTGTTTGTTTTGTTACTAGGAAAACTCAGTTTTATTCTCCCCGAAAAAAGAAGTATACCTAAAAAAAAAACACAACTTTTATCGCAATTTTTTACAAAAGCTGGATGGACTGATATACCCTGTATAATGTAAATTACCAGCGTCATTACCGTTAAGAAAAATACAGAGGCTTAATATGTTGACAGTGGGAACACAATATGACCGAAGTCCACCAGGGCTCAGAGAACTACTAAGGAAAATATCTTCTTCTGACACTTAATACAGCTAGATACTAATCTGTCATTTTCTCTGTTCCAGTGGAACTGGAGAGGCGCATCGACTTTGAGCTGCGGGAGGGCTTGGTGGAGAGCCGCTATTGGTCAGCAGTGACCTCACACACGGCCTATTGGTGCTCTTATGATGTGGCTCTGTTCCTCCTCACCTTCATGTACAGACCACAAGAGCCTCTTGAACCTGCAGAAGATAATCCAGAGACCTCATAACGTGCAAACTGACATGGAGCCATCACAGCTGGGGTCATTTTGCTTTCTGTTCATGTCTTTTAAACAAATGAAAAGCCCAATTTATGGAACATAAAATGAAGAATGAAGACTTTTCCTTTTTTTCCACTGAAGATTACTTGTCTAATCACAAAGCTCTGTTGGTTCTTCATTGTGTGTATATATAGCCATAGAGAAAGCCCCAGTGCTTAATCCCGTTCTAACCTTGTGCTTTTGTGAAATATGTTTAATAATTTCTCATAATCTCATGCCTCAGATGAGAACAAAGAAGCTCACAAGTGATCATGGGAGCCATATTATAGACAAGGATAAAGGGAATTCTTTATTTAATACAATGCGTACAGTGCATTGTGTGATTGTACAGTCTACTCCAGTGCATTGTGTGATTGTACATTTAATCCTAAAACCTGAATATTTAACAGATAATCTGTTTAAATCAGCATTTACTATTTTTGACCACTGGAGGGCGGACAGACTCCAAAACAGACTTCTCAATCTCAATAAACCATTAGCTTATCATGTTGCTATAAGCAACAGTTGCCTAACACTAAAACTGTGTCTACACAGGAGGCTTAGCACCACATAAGCAGGGCAGCAGTTACACACGTAAAACAGAAGACACAGTCCCTGTTTTGTTTTATTCCAATCCTACTCGACAAAGTTGCAACCTTTAGGGTGTCTTCATTTACATGCACTTGAGTTACCAGGTTTTTTTAATTTCTTTCATGTCATGTAAACAGAAACCTGGTGTCTATAATCGTAGATAGGGGATTAGAGAAACCTGATTTGTCCAGCTAGATTTGTCCTGGAAAAAAAGTTGATTTCTCTGCCATGTACACATAACCAGGTTTCTAATCGGCTTTTTGCATGTAAAATACAGTGCATGAGTAAGACTTCAGACAAAAAAAGTATCGGTGTGATAGCAGAGCAGCTGGATGAAAAGAGAGATCATAACAAGTAGCAATGCATCCTTGTATTTAAGATAATTCAATCCAAAGTCTGACTGAAACTAACACAAAGGTTCTTTTTTGTCAACCCAGCAGCACAACTCACAGTCAAGTGGTGAGTCAAGCTTTGCTCAGGGTTATGGGGCATATTGGTAATTTTGTGAGCCAGTTCGCCTGGCGCACACCTGGATACAGGGTGGGATCAGAAAGAATACATTATAAATAGGCGTGTTACAGGTTTTGACAATCATGGGCAATCACGTTCCCTATTTACATTTTTAAAACAGGGCCTCAGTTACCCAGTGTTTTGGATCATTGAGACACTGGGGGAGGACTGGCAGGAATGGACTGCTCTGAGGGAGTTATTATGGAGAGAGAAGATTTAATTGATCCATGTTTTTTTCATGGAATTCTGTGAACTATTTTAATGTGTCTGTTAATCATATCAGACAAGTTTGATGTGCACATAACACAAAGGTTTCTTTGGTTATTTTTGCAATTGATTTTTTAAATATAGCCTATATTTATAGGCTATATTTAAAAAATCAATTGTTGGGGCTTTAACTCCACTTTAATATCAACCTTTGTTTCGTATCATCATGTTTGTATCGACTGAGCTGTTGTTTCTTTTAGGAATAAAGGACATACCAGTAACATTGAGGGGATAAAACAATTGGTGGCCAAATGTTTGTTAGATGCCAACAGACTACTTCTTGTAGATGTTACTGCTCATACTCATTGCCAGATGATAGCATGATGCTGACTCTCAATCCAAAATTAGCAACAAATTACTACTACACGAAAATATCATACTCCACATGATTTAACATTTTGCTGTGCTTAGTCAGTCAGTTAAAATAAATTAGTTAAAACAGGCTGGATATACATTAAGAAAAAGTTCTAAAAGTTCATGTATTGATCTTTGAGCATTTTCAATGTTTTTTAAGGTAGTCCACACTTCAGGTTCAAACACAGCATGATGAGTTTTATTTAAATTACTTTAATCACAAACACTTAAACCTGCCATGAGTTAACATTGCTGTTTTTCTTTTCATGTATATATATTCTCTTTAGGAGGTGTAAATGAGTATTACATCTACAAAGTTCTGTTGGAGAGTGTGACTCATTTTCAGCCCTGGAATTTTATGCCCACTTTACTTCACGACTGACTATATTAAAATAACATAGAGTATAAGTCTGCAATAGCGCACTGTTCTCCATAGCATTGTAATTCTGTGTATTTTTGTAAAATATAATTTCCAATTCAGTGCAAATACAGTAAGTGTTGCTTCACAATATAGATTTAGAAAGGGGTTATATTGTTACTGATCTGATCGTGTTTGCTTGTTCACACACTGTGGTACTTACCTGTGCTTTCCACACTGACAGCAGCAATACCTTGCACAATACTGGGTCCTGGCTCTGCTTCTGACACTAAATCAAATTTAAAAAATTGTCATAATTGTCAGCACAAATATCCCCTTTTTACAAAGCTTTCTGATCAAGTCAAGTCTGTTTCATTAACCAGAGGTGGAAAAAGTACTAAAATATTGTACTCAAGTAAAAGTACCAATACTTTGATGAAATATTACTCAAGAACAAGTGAAATTACCTATCTGAAAAAAATACTCAAGTAAAAGTAATAAGTAGTTCATTTAAAATGTACTTTAAGTAAACTTAGTTACATAAAAAAACAACTGTAAAACGGGGCAGGGAATCTCTCCCATATAGTGAAAATAGGACAAGGGGTCATAAATCCCAAACTATTTTGTTTTTAATAAAAGAAAAATCTATACAAATGTATAAGCATCAATACAAATGTATACACATGTAATAACAACATAACACTGGAAGTGCAGAGTGACCTAGAATGCTAACCTACAATGATTAATGTCACAGCAGGCAAAGTGCCTCATGCTATAATCCTCTCCAAAAAAACTGAGCTCTCCCTTACCAGTCAAACTGCTGAGACATTTGAATGTAAATTCAAAGGCTTGTTTACATTGAAACAATTTTGGTGGGGCACAGCCTATTTGTTCAACCGAGACTAATGTTCACAGCCCAGACTAGCAGCTAGCTTCTTCTACACACCTAAGTAGCCCGTACATACGTTGTCCTACAGGTTGCTAGTGCTAGACAAAAATTAGCAATGCCACAAAACATGATGTTTTGCTAATTGGCAATTTGCTATTAGTCATGAAAACTTTGTTTGAAGTAGCAATGCACAAATACTTACCAAAACATGCTTCCGTATATTAGATGTGGAGTTACTGAATGCTGCCAGTTCAGTCACCTTTGGCAGGCACATCTGGCATTGCATGATGATACTATTGGCCTTCTTGAATTTAAATGAAAAACAAGTCTTTCAAATGTGGCCAAGGATTTTCGTTGTTTTGGGCAGCAGAATTCAATGTTTCAGCTAGCATTTCTACTGAAACAGTCTCTGAACCGTCGTCGCTAACCTGATCCACCTCCATCTCGTTCTCAATCTCTTACAGAAAGACTTGCCGCTTGGTAGGCAACCTAGATGTTGGTCACTGTAGGCGTCCAGGCATAATTTTAATTCTTCCTTTCGGTTTTTGTTAGTCAAAGTTTCTTTTTTAACTCAGTAACGGATGGGATTTGTAATGTAGCAAAATACAATACTTCACTCAAAACGTAATCAAGTACATTTTAAATTACAGATTTAAAAAACTACTTGAAAAATACACAATAAAACTACTCAATACAGTAATGTGAGTAAATGTATTATGTTACTTTCCACCTCTGTCATTAACGTAGTGCTGAATCCATCCATCCATCCATCTTTGTCCCCTTATCCGGTGTCCGGTTGTGGGGGGAGCAGCTCCAGCAGGGGACCCCGAACTTCCCTTTCCCGAGCCTCACACCCTGGGCAACTCCGGAGAACAAAAGAGTCCAACCCCTATCCACGAGTATGGCTCCAGAACCGAGACTGTGCGTAGAGGTATGCCCCACCAGATCCAACTGGTAGCGCTCCACCTCCCGCACAAGTTCCGGCTACTTCCCCCACATTCCACGTCCCCAGAGCCAACCTCTGCCGCCCGGGTATGGTCCGTGGAGGCCCCTGACCTTCACCGTCACCCATGTGGCAGCGCACCCGACCCCAGTGGTTCCTCCCACAGGTAGTGGGCCCATGGGATGGAGAGAGAGGTGCCACATAGCTTTTTTGGGCTCGCTGACGAGCCCTCCATCTGGGCCTGGCTCCAGATGGGGGACCCAGGCTTCCTCCGGGCAGGGTCACTCTATCTTTTCCTCGTTCACTCATAGGGTTTTTGAACCATTCTTTGTCTGCCCCCTCACCTGAGACCACTTTGCCATGGGAGACCCTACCAGGAGCACAAAGCTGCAGACAACACAGCCCTCAGGTTCATAGGGACACACAAACCTCTCCATCATGATAAGGTGATGGTTCCTGGAGAAAGTGCTGAATCATCTGCATCATTAATTATGTCAGGGCATTTTCATAACAGGTATACACCATACTCTTCATTATATTAAATCTAGTTCTTATTCACTCAATGAGCAATCCTACCTGCCCACTTTGGAGTTATGGGCTCATGGCTGCTGCTCGGCTTCATTGTCACTGTTAGCAGCAAACTAGACTAGTGGCTGCTGCTGAGGAGCAACAAGAAAAAGTTTGATTCGTAAACATGAGTGGTGGTTTGCAGGCAGCGTTGTATCATGTTTTGAATGACCTGCTTGCACTGCGCGTAGCTTAGCTTACCCGTGTCATTGCCTTCATTTGGGGTTTTACACTCAAACTGCAAGCTGGTTTTAATGAGAAAGTTGCTTAGTTTAGCACATCTGGCCTTGTAGAGCTTAATTGTCGCCTTTTCAGCGCCATTTTTGCGCCTATTATCTATTTCTATAGCTTCTTTTTGCTCGCGGTTGCATCCTCTAACAAACACCACTGACTGAGTTTGTTTGTTTTTTGAGCAACCTGCCGCCATCAGAGGAGTCAAAACATAATGACTCTACGAGTGGGCTGCATGAATGTAGAGAATAGTGGGCTGCAAGAAAAAATAAATAAAAAGAGTGGGTGCGAGTACAAGCAGCCTAAGGACAGCCTCCATGACATTTCAACTCTGATTTCAACCCAGTACCATGACTGAACACCACCAGTCTTCGTGACCAAAAATACAGATCAGCCCACCAGGAATTCTCCCGGTGCTCCTGATTAGTAGTGGTGGGCAGATCGATCCAAATATCAATAATATCGATACCAACGTTGGTATTGATATTGATCAACACCAGTGTAATCTTGTAATCTGTAAAATTCTCTCCAGTATGCACTGCTGCAGTTTCATCAAAGAGATGACCTGGCTCTGTATCTGTGTAAGTGCCACTGCTTTCAGCAGACACACTTTGCTCCTCCTCCCCCCCGTGAATCAGCAGTATCAGGCAAATATGGAAGCAAGCAACCAGGCCTGGTGGCGGCAAGCAACACACACACACACAAGCAGGACAGAAACGGAGCAGAAGAATGGCGAGGAAGCCATGTGGCTATATTTTCAGGCCGAAAATGAAACAACGGCAAGCTGTATAATTTGTTAAGAGGCAGTAAAATACAGTTAACACAACAAATGCATACAAGCATGTGAAAATTCTGTCCTGGGTTTTAACTTATTAATAATCCAAATGTAAAAAAAAAACTCTTGCATTTGAAGATGCATCCACCTTAATTATTAAAAAGTATCGGTATCGTATTGGTATTGGTATCGGTATCGGCGATATTGGCCCTGTATTGGATCAATACCAAATACTGCAGTAGCGCACACCACTACCGATTAGCCAATACGGGCCTGAAGAGCCTCTGGACACTGGACACACATTTGGTGACAACTGGCTGGCATCACAGTGAGGTATAATTCTTCCTTCTTTTGACGTTTTATGTCAGTTGGCAAATAACTTTTTGGTGTGCATTTCTGCCATCTTCTGAAATGTGTGTTTCAGAATGGCTTACAAACACATCTACTACAAAAAATAAATAAACAAACCTCTATATTCTTCTAATAAGCCCAGTTTTTTTAACAAAAATATAAATATTGCTCTATCCATGCCCTGAATTCAGTTGTAATATTTCTTTAATATTAAATCTGATTTGTTCTCTCATAAGCCTATCTTTCCTTTCCTGCTGGTACCTAGGGAAATTTATAATTACAGGTTCTACTTTTACTAGACTATTACACTGCTCACACATACCATTTTAATGTTCCCCAATTATTTTAAGCATACCATTTAGTCCAGTATGTCCAAATCTCATTCTCGAAATGATGTCCTCTTCTTTTTTATTTCTACTACAGTGGGGGAAATAAGTATTTGACCCCTTGCTGATTTTGCAGGTTTGCCCACTTACAAAGAATGCAAAAATCTACAATTTTAATCATATGTACATTCTAACAGTGAAAGACAGAATCCCAAAGAAAATTCCAGAAAATCACATCATATGAATTTATTAAAATTGATAACCATCTGATGAGGAAAAACAAGTATTTGACCCCCTGGACAAACAGCATGTTAATATTTTGTAGAAAAGCCATTATTGACTGCAACCCCTCCCCACTCCGACTACGCCTCGATATCCTGTCCATAAATATTACAAACAGGATTGGTGACAAAGCGCAGCTGGCGGAGGTCAACCCTCACCTGAAACGAGTCCAACTTACTGCCGAGAACCCGGACACAGCTCTCACTTTGGTCGTACAGAGATTGGATGGCCCTGAGTAGAGACCCCCTCACCCCATACTCCCGCAGCACCTCCCACAGTATCTCCCGGGGGACCCGGTCTTACGCCTTCTCCAAATCCACAAAACACATGTAGACCGGTTGGGCATACTCCCAGGCTCCCTCCAGGATCCGGGTATATTGGGAACGTCTGGAGGAGGCCCCTGTCCGACAGACTTTCAACTCACACCTCCGGCGGAGCTTTTCATGCATCCCTGTGGAGGCTGGGGGCATTGAACCCGAGTGGACAATGTTCAAAGTTTCCATTGCTGAAGCTGCGGCGAGGAGCTGTGGTCTTAGGGTCTTAGGTGCCTCAAGGGGCGGTAACCCACGAACACCGTGGTGGACACCGGTGGTCAGGGAAGCCGTCCGACTGAAGAAGGAGTCTTTCCGGGATATGTTATCCCAGAGGACTCCGGAGGCGGTTGCAGGGTACCGAAGGGCCCGAAGGGCTGCAGCCTCTGCCATGAAAGAGGCAAAGCAGCGGGTGTGGGAGAAGTTTGGAGAAGACATGGAGAAGGACTTTCGGTCGGCACCAAAGTGCTTCTGGAAAACTGTTCGCCACCTCAGGAGGGGGAAGCGGGGAACCATCCAAGCTGTGTACAGTAAGGATGGGACACTGTTGACCTCAACTGAGGAGGTAATTGAGGAACTCCTGAATCCGACTAATACGCCCTCTATGTTAGAGGCAGAGCTGGAGGATAAGGGATTGTCGTCGATTTCCCAGGCGGAAGTCACTGATGTAGTCAAACAACTCCACAGTGGCAAAGCCCCGGGGATTGATGAGATCCGTCCAGAAATGCTCAAGGCTCTGGGTGTGGAGGGGCTGTCCTGGTTGACACGCCTCTTCAACATTGCGTGGAAGTCTGGGACGGTGCCAAAGGAGTGGCAGACTGGGGTGGTGGTTCCCCTTTTTAAAAAGGGGGACCAGAGGGTGTGTGCCAATTACAGGGGTATCACACTTCTCTGCCTCCCTGGTAAAGTCTACTCCAAGGTGCTGGAAAGGAGGGTTCGGCCGATAGTCGAACCTCAGGTTGAGGAGGAACAATGCAATGCACATGTTCTAAAAGTGAATATCTCCTCTTAACTCCCCTAAAAGCTAAGGTGGGACAATGGAAACTGGTACAGTGGGGCTTATCCCCTATCCTTATTTTGTTTACTGTATCTACAAATTTTCCTTCTCTTGGCATAGTTGTAAAACCTTCTAGCAGGGTGATTATCCTTATGACCTTTTAAATTTGCCCAGTAAGTTAACGCAATCTGATTCTTTCTAATATTCAATGGCATTTCATTCATCTTTACTTGTAAGGCTGCTGCTGGGGTTGTTTTTAAAGCACCACAACAAAGTCTCATGGCCAGATATTGAATTGCATCCAACTTCTTAAGTAATGTTCTTGAAGCAGACTGATAAATTGAACATCCATAATCAATAACTGCCCTAATTAGTCCAATATGTATGCTTTCATATACTGTATACCCTACAGTATATGCTCCCCACTCTCTACCTCTCACACATCTTACAACATTTAGTATTCTTTTACATTTTTCAACAATTTACCCTGAATGTATATTCCAATTAAGATTCTTGTCAAAACACTCCACTCTCTCAAAATTTTCTACATAAAGTTTAAGTTTAAACTGTTCCTGAACTTTCCTTTTCGTAAAACAGATTACTCTGGTCTTTGCCACTGAAAACCTAAAACCCCATTCCAGTCCCCAAAATCCTATTTTCCCTATTGCCTCTTGCATTTTCCTATATGCATATATATTCGATATTCCTTCATCTTTTCCACATAACTCTGTCATCTGCAAATAAGGCAACACTGATAGATCTGTCACAACTAACACAGGCTTTTCAGGTGATGTCCTGACTGCTAACGTTGGGGTCAGCCCTATGTTCCCACAGACCTATGTTCCCACATCCCAAGCCTTATGTTCCCAAATTTCTAAGAATTTTTTTTCATAGAAAATTAGGCCCTATGTTCCCACAGCCCTATGTTCCCACATTTCTAGGACATTTTAAAAATTCGGTCTTGTGTTCCTACATTTCCCTTCAATTTAAGGGTTAGGGTTAGGTTTGGGTTAAAAGGCAGCTCCCAGCATAGCAAAATAAATTCTATCCCTATATTAAAAGAGTTAAACCCTAACCCTAACATAGGTCTGTGGGAACATAGGGCTGTGGGAACATAGGCACGCTCCCCTGAGGTTTACAATAAGCGTATTGTCTCACTTCCGGTGCTTCCGTGTCACGGACGCTAGTTTGCTGCTCCAGCAAAAACTTACTCAACTCTGCTTATTGTTTAATTTAGAAGCTAATTGTTTTGATTGCATTTAAACTACACTACACTTGAGTATAACTACTCAAGCACTTAAAGTTCTCTTCTCTTACAGCGACTGCCTCGCTGATCTCACAATTGTTAAAACACTGTTAGCTACTTTTCCTTAGCCATTAGCAATGGCTAATTCCTCTCCCTCTCCTGCTCTCCCTTGCTTGGTGTGTCAAATGTTTAGATATTCCTCTGCCTCCTTTAGTGATAAAGATACATGTAATACATGTCGTTTATTCGCTGTTCTGGCTTAGTGAGTTTGAGGCACGGTTCCGCACCATGGAATCAAAATCGTATGCTTCCGTAGCTGGTGCGGGCCAACATACTGTAGCTTCAGTTAGCAGTCCCCCGGCAGGCCCTGAGCAGCCGGGCGAGTGGGTGACTGTCTGAAGGAAGCGTAGCACTAGCTCTAAACCGGGGAGGCGGCGGCCTCTCTAAACCTGAGCCTATGGCTAACCACCAACATCTTCGCCTTTCTGTTTCTCCCCACTCAATGACACACTTGCTGAGAAGCCAACTCTGGTTATTGGGAGCTCTATACTGCGGAACGTAAAGTTGGTGGCTTCAGCGGTCGTATGCGTCCCTTGGGCCAGAGTGGGCGATGTTTAGTCACTTTGTGCATGTGCAAAGACAATGTCGGACTCAGTACTTCTCTCTGGAACCCTGCCAAACCTGATCAACGATGACATGAACAGCCGCATGTCATCCTTCCACTGCTGGTTGTCGGGGTGGTGCCCAGCTAATGATGTGGGCTACGTAGATAACTGGAGGGCCTGGTTTGATTAGGAGAGACGCATTCATCCCACTTTGGACGGAGCCAAAGTCATCAAGAAATCTGACCGAGTCTATTATCAGTCATGAACCATGACAACCCAAGGTTGAAATCAATAATCAGAGGTGCAGTGCTACGCGCTTCTCTGTGCTTCCGTTGGAGCAGTCGCCCACTCATTGTCCCATAACCACAGTGTCTGTCCCCCGACTCGGATCGGTTAAATCAAAGGTAAACAAAAGAGGAGCTATACTTAAGAACCTAATTAGGGGTCCAAGCCCAAGTCTGGAAGAACCGGCGGTAGCAAAGCCATGCTGTTCACACAGCAGGGCTGTGGAACCCTATTGTTTTCCTAAGGATTTTCCTTCATTATTTTCCATTTTTCTTCTCCACCTAAAACTCCTGCTACAGCCTAAACCGTACATGGTGGGCGGGTGCCATTTTCAGGACTGGTCTAAAACTCTGCAAGGACCTCAGGCTCAACAATTGACCCGCTTCCATCACTCGGTGGCGCTATAGCAGAAAAAAAACGTGTTTGGCCCTATAACTCCCAATCCGCACATCACACGTTAAAAAAAAAACATATATCCTTGTGCTCCTTGGATCCAGCTGAATTGCCTGATATAGGCCCTGCCCATTTCCGCCTATACTTTTATGCGTGAAAAATTGAGATTTATCAAAAACCTACTTTGCCAAACTCCTCCTAGACGATGCGACCGATCTGCACGAAACTCGGCACGTAGGATAAAAATTGCGCATATTACGCACAAACAAATTTGTGTAGCTAACTATCAAAACACCAACTTTGCCATATCTGGACCAAAATGAATGCTATCAACGTGAAACTTTAGATTCTTTTAGATTTTCTGTAGGTCCCCCACACGTTTTATGGAAATTGGCCACTAGGGGGCGCTACAAGTACAAAAAGTTTATGTCTCATGAACGGCTCATCCGATTTTTATGAAATTTGGAGGGTACCATCTAGGGCTACTCCTGAGGCCACGCCTACAGTGGGGTACTGTCATAATATGAAGCAAGACACGAGTCGTAATCCTCATAAAGAGAGTTTTATTTAACTACAGCACGGAGTAACGTCAACCATGAGCTTTACTTACTCTAAGCTAATAATGCAGTCTTCCTAGTGGTTAGCATACCCAAACTACGGTAACTCAACGTGGACAAAAGACAATCTCACAACATCTCCCCCTTTTGGAAGTTAGCAATAACAAGATCCAGAAAATCTGCATTTTGCAAGATTAATTAAACGTTAAATTATCTTAAACAATATAACAAAGATAAATGCAACAACTTTGTTATCAAATAACATTTTTTTCTCTTTTGTTATTGGGTCTTGGCAAATAATCTCAGAATGGTTCAGGACGTCATAGGGGTAGACTGACCTCAGTCCTGAAAGGGGTTATTCTGCCCTTTTGAACATCTCAGTCTAGTAACCTAAGAGGCACCCTTATCTCACGGCCCCTGGAAGTCCTTTTCACAGGAGTGGATGGTGGAAGGGGAGACCCTGGAGAAGGGCCTGCTGGTAGCTGGCTCACTAGTGATTCCGGCGGCGCAGCCACATCTGTACTGGAACAGTCTCGAGATGACGCCTGTTCCGACGGGTCACGTTCCCATTGTCCATGTTCACGAGGTAGGATCTCGGTTCCTTAGACTTACTGATGACCCTGGCAGGTGTTGTCCAACCCCTCTCCCCATCGAGCTTCACTCTAACAGTTTGACCAGGGTGAAGTTCAGGGAGCACGTGTGCCGAATGCCTGCGGTTGTGGTAGAACCTGTATGAACCCTCTGCTGTTGCGTCCTTCGTGTAGACTTGGTTCCTGTTGAACGGACATGGCAGCAATGTCTTTTCTAGGACCGGAACAGTAGTACGGATCTGTCTACCAGTCATGAGCAGTGCTGGACTTTCACCTGTTGCTGCGATTGGTTGTAGAGCGATAACCCATAAGGGCCAAGCAGGGGTCCGGCTGTTTGAGGATGTATTTGGCAGTCTGAACAGCCCTTTCTGCAGCTCCATTCGACTGGGGGTAATGCGGGCTGGAGGTAATGTGAGTGAAACCATACCTCTGTTTGAAATTACGGAACTCTGCTGATGTGAACTGTGTCCCGTTGTCGCTGACCAGTTCTAGTGGGAAGCCCCATCTCACAAAAATGTGCTTGAGCTTGTTGATAACCTGCTTGCTGGTAATGGTGGGTAGGGAAGCAATCTCAATGTCCCTAGAGAAGTAATCGACAGCGACAAGAAAAGTCTTACCCTCTAGCTCGAACAGGTCAACAGCAATCCTTTGCCATGGGCCACTGGGCAGGGGAGTGGTTACCAGTGGTTCCCGTCTTTGTGTAGGTTTGTGCTCTCTGCAGAAATCACGACTTCACTTTGCTTGTGATCTGTGCTCCGATGCTTGGCCACCAAACTGTCAACTTGGCTTGCTCCCAACACTTGGTGAGACCCTGGTGACCTACGTGCAGTTGGTCCAGGACCCCAGTTCTGAGTACTGCTGGAACGACTATGCGGTCGTGGTATAGGACCAGACTGTCCGACTCTGATAAGTGGTTTCTGGCTGCATAGTACCCACCCAGTGGTGAGCCCTCTGCCATTTTGCGAGGCCACCCTTTTCTGATGAATGTGATTACTTTTTGAAGTTCAGCATTACTTTGTGTGACTCTGCGAATTTCCTGAAGCTTAGGTGACTTGAATGGTTTGCTAGCTACCATAGTGTTCACATATGCCTTTACTTGCGTTTCTGTTTCAGGCACGTAACTATCTTTCAGTGGATGTCTGGAGAGTGTATCTGCGACTACTAGCTGCTTAGCGTGAACATGTTCAGCAGTGACGTTGAATCTCATGAGGCGCATAAGCGGTCTCTGACATTGTAGTGCCGTTTTGTCTAGATCGTACAAGTTAATCAATGGCACCAGAGGCTTGTGGTCAGTTTTTAAGCGGACCCGGCCCATACCTTGGATGTAGCGTGCGAAACGTTCACAAGCCCAGACTGATGCCAGACACTCCTTTTCAATCTGTAAATATCTCTTCTCCGCATCCGTGAGTGTGCGTGAGCAAAAGGCAACGGGCCGCAACTCTCCATCGTGGTCCTGCAACCGTAAACCAGGATATCATCCATCACAATGACGGTCCCTTCTAGGCCTTTGAGCAGGTCAGTCATCAGCTGCTGGAAGATCTCAGGCGCTGATGTAATGCCAAATGGCAGACGTTTGAAGCAAAACCGGCCCATTGGGGTAATGAAGGTTGTCAGTCTTTGGCAGCTGGGGTCCAATGGAATTTACCAGAACCCACTAGAGGCATCCAGAGTGGAGAAAACCTTGGCTCCTGCCAGCTTAGGTGTTATATCGTCCAGTGTGGGCAAAATTTAACGTTCGCGCTTCACTTGTTCAAGCATTTCAAATCCACACACACTCTGACCTCGTCCTTGTCGCGTTTTGGAGCGGGCACCATTGGGGGCACACCAGTCTGTTGGCTCCGTAACTTCCTCAATGATGTTGAGGCTCAGCATACGCTTTAGCTCCTTTTCCACTTTTAGAAGGAGCGGAAACGGAACTCTGCGTGGCGTGTTGATGCTGTATGGGACTGCTTCCTCTGTTAGCTCGATCTTAACAGGCAGTTCAGTAGTCCTATTTCCCCGAACACATTGCTTGTTAGATCACTAGTGATAGCATTGACTCTTGCTACCAGCCCCATGCGCTTTGCCACTGCCTTGCCCAACAAGTTACTAACGTACTGTCCTTTCATGACTGTAATCCAGTATTGGTATTTCTGACCTTTGTATGTAGTGGTGGCAAGGAACTTACCCACGCATCAGACTTTCCCGCCTGGGCTATACACTGTTGTCCTGGACTTGTTCAGTTTTGGTATTTGACGTAGTTTGCTGAAAGTCTCTTCAGTCATAACGGTGGTATCAATGCCTGTGTCGATCTTAAAATCCACCGGACTGCCGTTCACTAGTAGCTCAACATCCCTGTCAGTATCCGGGTTCGACTCCTCAATGATGTTTGGCTTTGACTTTGCGGTTGCTCTCAGGAATAGTTCTCCAATAAAAAATGAATCCTCGTCTGAATCCATAGCGGTCTCTGCTCTGACTTCTTTCAGCATCTTGGATTTACACACGGCCTCGAAATGTCCGATTTTATTGCACTTCCTGCACCTTTTGGCACCTTTTGGCTGGACAGCTTTCCTTTTTATCATGCATTCTGTTGCAACTCTGACAGTTCAGTTTGTTCTCACTGTATTTCTGTCCCTGTCCCTGCCGTGGTTTATCATAGCTCCTCCTTGTGCTATTGTACTGTTTCTGTCTCACCTCATTCACTGTAGCTTCCACACGCTCTGCACCTTGTTGTTTCACTTGTTCACTCTGCCGTGCAAGCTGGATGGCTCTCTCCAGAGTCAGGCCCACCTCTAGCTGGAGTTTTTGCAAAACCTCTTTGTCCATTATTCCGATGACGATCCGGTCTCGGATCTGATCATCTTTCCCCGCACCGAACTCACAGTGCTGCGCGAGCTCGTACAGGCTCCGCGCAAAAGCTTCAACTGTCTCGCCGGCCCTTTGGCTCCGCTTATTAAAACAGGCGCGATCGTGAATGACGTTTCTTTTCGGGACAAAGCGTTCATCAAACTTCTGCATCACTAGATTAAAGTCATACTCCGGATGTGGCATGGCCTTAGTTGCCACAGGAAACACAAACAAGCTGTAAATAGGTTCAGCATCTCTCCCCATCGAGTACAAAAGCGAGTTCACCTGCACTTTGCTGCTCTCTCTGTCAAGTTTCGATGCGACTCTAAACCGGGAGAATCTCTGCCGCCATGTAAGCCACTCCGCTGGCTACGAGAAATGAAACGGCTCGGGAGGTCCAAACTTCGCCATCCTGCTCTTAATGTCGGCGTTAAGTCCTTAATTCTGACACCATGTCATGATATGAAGCAAGACACGAGTCGTAATCCTCATAAAGAGAGTTTTATTTAACTACAGCACGGAGTAACGTCAACCAGGCGCTTTAGTGGTTAGCATACCCAAACTACGGTAACTCAACGTGGACAAAAGACAATCTCACAACAGGTACTGATTGTTCAAAGTGGGCGTGGCCTATGGGACCCACATTTGGATTCACCACTTACACTAATGTGAGCAACTTTAAATTTACAGGCTAGATGTACAATGGGTCATGGACCTCACCTAACAAAAATTACACATGTGGACCACTAGGTGGCGCCATAATGGTTTTTTGCCTTGCGTAATGTGGGAGTTCCCCACTAACACAGAACGTTTAGGAAACGTTGGGGAACGTTTTTGGTTCTCTAAAGGTTAGTTCAAACCAAACCAAAAACTAACGTTTAGGGAACGTCCCTCAGGGTTATAACGTACCCTAAACGTTAGGTGAACCAACCAACTGAAACGTTCTCTTGTGGTTGCACTGTTACCTCCACACAACGTTCCCGTTTGGTTGTTTTTGGTTGTTTTTGGTTTATCTAAGTAAGATAAACAACATAGCAATATAATATATTTATTTTTAGGCTGATATAAATTTTGCTAAAAACTATAATTTTGTGCTTGATTTTGTTTTTTTAACTGTATTAGGTGAAAATACTTAAAACAAGAATCTATCGATTTTCACAACTAAGAAAAATCACTTCTTTCATTTCACTTCTAACAAGTGGCTCAGTTCAGTGTTTAAATCCAACCGTTACACCAGTAGGGGAAGACCATGCCTCTGCTCTCAGGTGACCGATTCAAGTCTTGTCCTCCTGACTTCCGTTTGATACACGGACAAAGAAGATTCAATTTGCTTCGCCAAACAATCTCACGAAAAAGTAAGTGAAATACGTTACAGTTTCAAGATGTTATGGTTGTAATGCAATGGTTTGGGTTTAACCGTAAGCCCTTTCCCTCATAGTGCTTAGTTATATACCGGTTTTGATCAGGTTGACCAAAAACGGTTCAACAACTCACTTCACTTCATTTGTTTTTCCCCTCGTTGCCATCTTGCCAGTCAAGCAGCAAGTCTTTTTTGTAAAGTCTTTGTGCACAAACAATGTTCTCAATGCTCAAGTTCATGTGAGATATCCCCTGCGCAGCCGAGAGTGCATGCATACCTGTTTTCGTTGTCCTTTCAGCAACAAAGTGGTATTTTGACCAAAACTTGATTTTCATAAATCCCCAAGAGTCAAGGAAATGTAATATCCAAGCTTTATATTCCAAAACGATCTCTTTGCCTCACAATGTTGAAGTTTCTGGCCGAATCACAACGGAAAAACGCGAAACAGTTTTCCATTTCTGCACTTGTTATCGTCGCTAGCTTCTCTGCCCAGATTGCTAAATGCTCGAAGTGCACCGACAGTATCTTCTTCTTCTTTGTAGTTTATTGGCGGTTGGCAAACCAACTTAAATGTGCATTACCGCCACCAACTGGACTGGAGTGTGAACGAGAGATAAATGCAGAAAATAAATAAACCAAAATTAAAAATAAAAAAGTTTTTTTTGCCGATTGTCTAATGTAACAGAGTAGGTTCATGTTTTGCAATGGTGATTGCAAGAAACTTACCATAAATTAACTGACCAATATTCATATCTACTTTGGCTAATAAGAGGTTTTAATTTGACTTGTAACGTTGCTTCATTTTGACTTCTACTCTAGCGGTCACCCAAAAAAACCTCCTCGTGCTGACTGCAGCAGACGCGGAGGACTTGATTGGGCAAGTGCTGAAGTTTGCCCCACACAGACGGTAAATTGAAATTCTTCTGTGATGTTAATAATAATCATAATAATCAAAAACTATCAATATTTGTGATCAGAATAAAAACAGGGTTGTTAGGCAATTTGTCTTGCTTTTGTTAAAGGACAATTCTGGCGCAAAACGAACCTAGGGGTTATTAACTGATGTGTACCTACTCTGTGTCGCTCTCTGGGACATGTTTTCATGCTAATCAAATGAGTTTGGAGCTTTGACGAGGCTACCGTGGACCGCTGGTAAGCTTACAATGCTAATATTTGGGGCATGGGGACACTCAAATTAAATCGTTATTTAATACCACTAAAAAGGCTCGAAATATCACCAAACCATAACGTTAGCATAATTAGGGTCCCTAAATGTGAACCGAAGCATTGACAACATTGTAAGTGTACAGATAGTTTATTAAAAAGATAGATTATAAAGACAGTCGCGTTCATGTTTACTTGCGGGAGCCATCTTGGAAACCAGTCATGACTAGTCGAACGCCGTGCCATGTGGAATCTCCATAGACCGTATGGGAATCTCAGACTCATTTGCACGGCGCTCGTTTTTATCAAAATTAATTTGCTGGAGCTTGCTGACATTGATCACATGATGGAGATGCTTGGAACCATCCAGTAGTGGGTTAAACATGATCTTTTTCAAGCAAAGGGTTTTCAGCCAACATGTGCTCAGAAACAAAGAGCCTGAGACAAAAGACAGGCCTACTTGCAAAAGCCCCAGCCTGGTGAGTTCACACCTCTATGCAAAAGTCCAAGCCAAAGGGGAAAGAGCCTCACAACTGGCTGGAAGTCAAAGAACTACAGGATTGTAGTCTTCACACTTTCAAGAGTTTTGAGTCTTCCTATTGGTTCAGCGGTACCATGAGGTCTTATAAATAGCCTGACCACCCAAAAATCTCAACTCTGGTTGTAACAGGTCAGCGCTCAAGCGCTTGTGCTAAACTTCTGTTTTCTGGAGAAAGTGGATTTAATTTCGGTGCTGGGAGCACTATGATCCTATGAAACCACATGCCAGTGTTTTCATGTCTGCAGGAGAAGGAAACAAGGTTTTCTTCTCAAAGTCGACATAGCTTCCCCTCGTTCTGCTCTTTTTTGAGGGAAATTTTCCCCATGGCCACTGACGAGCGACATGGACCGGTTCTGTTCTTTTGTGGAAACCTGCGAACTGACGGACTACATACAGTAAGGCTTAGTGTTCTGGGCAGAGATAGCACATAGTATGTTATTAATGTGTAAAGGCTAAATGTTGCCATCTGTTTACCATTAATGTGATCGATTGATAAGCGCTACAGCTGCGCGTTTCATTTATTAATCTATGATTGTGACCGCCGAGTCAAAACTATTTCTTGAATGTACTCTGATCACGGTGCATTGTTGATATGTTGTGTTGAATATTGTAGCTAGCTTGTTAAAACTGTAATTGCTACCTGCTAACTCCCCTTTCACAGAGTTTTAGTTATTGTACTGAGTGAGATAATGTGGTTTGTCAAAATGCCTTTCCTTTCCTAAGGGGCTTTCTTTCCTCTTTCACTAACACACGCACACACATACACAGGTACGGACATAAACACGCCCAAGTGAACAGCTGGCCAACAGTGAGTCACTTATGTCGAATAGCTACACAGCTAGCACATAGCGAAGTAGTTTAGTGAGTCCCTCTTTGTTAGCAACATGTTAGTTTGAGAGCTAACTGACTAGCTTAGACACGTGGCGTTACAATGCAGCCACTACCGCGCTCTTGAGGCTAAATAGCTTTCATGCAGCTAACACATAGCCTAGCTTCAATGAGCTAGGTGTGACCAAGCAACCCCCGGGTTTCGTCAACCCCCCCTCCTCCTCGCTCTCTCTCTCTCTCTCTCTCTCTCACACACACACACACACACACACACACACACACACACAGTGTCTCACAGAGAAATGGTGGTTTGTTTGCTTTGTTTTGTTGTAGATTAAAAAAGTATATTGGTTTTAATTGATCGAAGAATTATTGATCGGCCATTGATGATTTTGAAGTTAATAAATTCTACTATACTTTAATTAGCAGTTGTTTGTGATTATTTGTGTACTTATTGTAATAATTGCTGATTGAACACAGGTCAGTGCTCGAATTCACCCTTCCTTCTGTTCCTTTAAATAATACCAGATAGATTAACCAAGTTTAGAGCTGTATTTTAAAGGAATACCACCTAATGAGACTATTTCACAGTTTGATTATTGGTCCCTGATATTCCAGGGTGGTGCCCCATTTTGATTGTTTGTTGATTTGATAAAGTTATTAATAACCATATTCATAACTTTATTGATATTGATAAAACATCTTTGATAATTTGCCAATGATTGAATCTGTACCCTACGAATTCCCAACAATAACCTCAAAGTGAAATTTTCATGCCATGGGCCCTTTAAATTTAAGAATGATCTTAAACTCTTCCGTCATAATCTCTTTTCTGGCCTCTTGCCCTTCTTCATCTTCTTCTATTGCTTGTTTATTTGTTGAATGTTTTCTTTCCTCCTTTCCTATTTGCACTCCTTTCCCAACCCGTCTCCATATCTTCACCCTGTAACAGTCCACTAAAGCTTGCCATTCTGATCCAGTCCAATCAGATTATGCCAAGAACCCGCAAATAACCAGCAAAATACTTTGAAAACAAAACACTCTTCAAAATGTCATGAGCAATTTTCTCCCCTGCCAGGGGCAGCTTGCTCAAACCAGACCTATTTTCAAACTCAGCCTTCATTTTTTATCTTAACTGCACACCCGTAAAGTTTTGTGAGAGCATCTTGCATGATATCATGATCAAAAAATCTGGCAGCAAACAAATGCACAGTTTTGCATTTCTGCAACAGCAGTTCTGTTTTGAGGGAAATGTATCTCCTGGACAAAGTGGCCTTGGTTTTTGTTACCCTTTTTCCAGCTATCCGTAGCTGTTGGGCTCTGATATTTGTTTGTTTTTGTTTGCAAAAACTACGCCTAACACAGTGATGGCGTTACACTCGAATGCCCCTCTTGTTTGGGTATGGCTCATTTATTGGAGGACATTGAGAAACCCTGTCCAGCTGCGCTGGAGCTGCCTGTGGAGGAGCGCATCCTGAGAGCCTATGTGCAGAGAAATCTGTTCAGGCTTCTGCAGTGCAGCCTTCAAAGGACGACGTGGGACACGTTTCTAGGAAACGCTCCCAGAAGTGCAGATGTGAGCACTCTCCTGACCATAGACAGGGGCGGGGCTCGGGTACACAACATGTTCACCGACCTCTCATAGCCCGGTTCGGTCCAAGAGGGTTCTGGGTGACCAGTGTCAGCAACTGAACTCTCAGTCACAGATCCTGGCTGCCATACGTGGTTTGTCTGATAGGTTAGGTAAGATTGACGTGTGACGGCTACTCCACGCTGTCCGGTTAAAGAGTGTCGGACATATAATGCAGCCACACGAGCAGCTCGTTCTGATAACGCGCTTGTCATTTTGTTGGTGGCCCTTAGGAAGAATGGCAATCCCGATGAAAGGGATACTATGAATCTCATAGATTCCACCCTTGTTACCAATTCTCAGCTAATGAGAGACATTCGGTCTACTATGTCGTCAGCCATGATGTCACGGCTGCAGGTTTAGTTAGCGCAAATGTCTCTGAATATTCGGAAAGAGCTTGTGAATATGCTGGCTTTTATTCCATGTATTTCCTCGTTCCAAAGAAGGATGGTGGGTTGCGTCCCATCTTGGACCTAAGGCGGTTAAACACCTTTATGAAGGTGTCTTTCAAAATGCTGAACACAAATCAGGTCTTGGACTCCGTAGAAAGAGGAGAGTGGTTCACCTCCATAGATCTGAAGGATGCGTACTTTCACGTACCCATCTGCCCAGACCACTGGCCTTTCCTTCGGTTTGCCTTCCGGGGACAAGCAGTTCAAGGTCATTTGGCCTGTCCCTCTCTCCATGGGTGTTTACTCGGGTGGTAGGAGTCGCTTTGTCTCCACTGAAAGTCCTTCCTTTTTTGGACGACGGCTGGTTTGTGCTCCATCTCCCAGCCAAGTCGCAGAGGACACAAGGACACACATGTCTCACACGTCCAGTCCCTTTTCACGGTGAATGTGTTATGAATGTTACATTCCGGGAGTTGTGAACCGGGCGGCAGACCTCCTGTCCAGGACTGGTCCTCCCCCAGGAGAATGGAGACTCCATCCAGAAGTTGTAGCCCTCCTATGGACTTGGTTCGGCATGGCACGGACTGATCTGTTTGCGGAGACTACCCACTGCAGGATGTGGTTCTCCCTGCTGGGTCAGGGAGGTCCCCTGGGTCTGGATGCCTGTCTCAAGAGTGGCTGGAAGGATTGTTGTATGCTTTTCCAACCATTCCCTCTGCTTCCCCAGGTTCTCCACAGGGTCGCCATAGGCCATTACAAGGTGCTGCTGATAGCTCCTCAATGGCCAAGGAGGCACTGGTTTCCAGTGCTCCTTCGCTTGGTTTACGGGGAACCTTGGGCCCTGCCGGTCAGAGCGGACCTGCTTTCTCAGGCGGAGGGGCAAATATGGCACCCGAAGCTGGCCATCTTGCAGCTCTGGGCTTGGCCACTTCTCAGTCCCTCCCTCAGGGACTAGAGGTCAAAATAGATCGTAAGTTAAGACTATAGCTATGGATCTATGAGACCGAACGGTGACCGTCACCATCTCTTGTCGCTCAGAACGGGCTGAGGTGTTCCAGGCAAGAGGAAGAGGCGTGGCCACCTGGATGCTCTTATGGACGGTGGCCAAGCCTCTAAGGCATCGGCGGAGCGGGGGGGTGGCTAATTGGGCTTAAGCCCCAAATGTTTTGTCAAAAGCCCCGAATCTTTTAGGTTTTTTAAAATAACTTCAACTTTGTTTCATTTCCTCTCTTAGTCTTTGTGACTGGAGCGGCAAAAAATGAAACAAAAGCTCTATTACCGTGCGTGGTGGCGGACGGTAATGCATCGCGCATCGCGCAGCTTGTTTGCCAACTGCCAATAAAAACTAACGAAGAATATAAATCTTCTTCTTCGTCGTTAACTTGTCATCAGGGGCTGGCGGGCTGTTGTCATGCATGTTGTATGTTTCATTGGTGTCGCGATCTTACTGCCTAACCGGCTTAAGTTATGGATATAACAAAGTTTTTTATACGGAACAGGAGCACTAGTAACCATAGTAACAGACCTCACCGGCTGGAGAGTGATTCAGAAGCAGCGTCAGACGAACGCGGACAAGTGGTGCAGGTTTGTGAATCCGCTGTTGTAACACTTGAGTTAAGTCAATGGTGACTGCAGGGCTCTCAAGTGTCACGAATTGAGCGTGACAGTCACTCATTTCGGTCTTTTTTCACGCACTCCCGCCACACATTGTATTTCTCACGTGGAAAAACTATTTATAATAAATTGAATATGCCGCAGCACCCAAAATGTCTCTGGCGCGCCGCTCTCACTATCAAGCGCGTCTCCCCTGGAGTTGTTACAGCTGTTATATACTAGACGCGTCCATGTAATATCCGGCCGGTGCGTCCGATTTATGGCGCGCGAGCCGAGGTCGCGCACGGCTCTTTTTTTTTCAGCGGCGCGCGACAAAGCGGAAATAGGAGGCCTGAACGAGTTCGCCGACAACCGGATGTCAGGACTCTCACAGTGACTGCAAGTCTCTCTGGTAAACTTACTGGATTAAGATGAGCTCTTTTATGGTGAATGAAAGGCTTGATCCGACGAAGTAGGTCTTTGAATCAAATCGAAGCATTGACGGTAATGCTGCTGCCAGTTCTGCCGTTGTTTACCTTTGTCTTCTTCTTCTAGTCTGTAGAAACGTTGGTAACCTTTTCTCATTAGCGCCACCGCTGTTCAGGAGAAGACTGCAGCTAGTGTTGCAACCACCAGCGCAGGTATAAATAGTCACGGCGATTTCATGACGTCACATATGAAAGCGTCAGCTCAGCTGCTGTTACTGTAAAACACGCTAATCAAGCCTGCCACTTTTTCAGCAAATCAAAAAAAAGAAAGGGGCTACACAATAGCTAATAAGATTTAATGCAACAAACAATGAAAAAAGCAAAGAGCAGCGTACAGACACTTCCCTAAATATTCGCTCATTCAGAGACCTGTCAGACGGTCTGAGATCTACCGTATCAGCAGAGCAATCACGTAATGCACAGCAGATTATGGTGCAGGTAGATTATTTTCTGAAATACATTGACTATTATAACTTTATTTTTCTCAAAATATCACGACTCCTCCAAAACTCAGATAACACCGATGTATTTTGAATGTGCACAAAGTTTTGGACATGAGCGGAAATCTTGCTCAAACAAATATGAAATATTACAGTCCAGGGGTTTATTAATTCATTAAAATGAATTAATTTATCATTGACGTGAATAATTGTCATATGCACATTTAAGGAGGTTACTTCCTCAACAAAAGATGCAAAAGAAAATGGAAGAGTAAATGATGCCTCTAGGCTACATGTGTGCTGATAGAATTAGAAAAGCTGATCTACAGGAGAATAAATAGATGAAAGCAATACAGAATGCCTGAGAGCCTTACTTCCATATATTCCATTATGTTTTTATATTTGAATTATAATCTATGTTTACCTTTTACATAAAGATTTCCAGCATCAATTTATTCAGAAAAAGGTATAAATAGGTGCATACAAATTCACCAGAATGCAGGAAATGAAGAGTTTAATGCTCAAAATCTTCTGGGGGAGGACCCCCATACCCCCCCACATCATAAGTCACCATGCGGAAAATTGAATAAATACTTTGTATTTGGTTGAATTGTCAGTGCCATGTGTCAAATCTTTTGTTGTGTAAATCTGAGCAATTATTAATAATAACAAAAACACTAATAATAATATTAATGAAACACTCCTATTCCTTTGCATCCTTATGCATTATATTATCTCAAACATAAAGGAAGTATCTGAAATAAACCCAAAAAGGTACATTAATGTCACAACTGTTATAACTACTATTATCTGAAATAACAGTGGGTTATTAATCACTTATTAACAAATACTGAAATAAAATGTGTGATGTAGTGGAAAGTTAGCAAGCTAGCAAAATAAAGATAAACTAGCAGCTTCACATCACAGGGTAAAACGGTTAACATTCAGTACTCACTGCAGACGGAAACAACTCAGGAATAGCTTAATCTGCTGCAACAATAACTAAATACAAAGAGTACTGTCGTGGAAGTTTCTTCTTCACTTAATGCCAGTTAAGTTACATCTTAACTGGCATGGGAAAACTAGAGAGTTTTAGGGTGACCTTGTACCTTTATTGGTTCAGGCAAACAGTGCTCACATAATGTTCCAGACTGAATGTCTCAGCAGGTTAAGCAGAAACTGAGATAAACTGTCTTTCAATAATGTGAGAGAATTAAAGTAGAAATAAAACATAAAAATATAAGGAATTATTATAATTAATTTGCGCTCCCGGGGGCGGTTCATCCTCTCCAGACTTGAGGAGATGCGCCCGAGAGGCCGCAGCAACATCACCACCCGGTCAAGACGGGCATTTAATACTTTGCCGCATCCCGGACAGCTCCCGCTGGCGTGCAGCAGGCAAATCCGCCGTCATAATAGCAATCCGCCATGGAACAAGCGCGCCTGCTCTTAAAGGGAATGTGAGATGACGCTCTGATTAGTTTATTGCACGTTACGCCCAAACCACACCTAGCTACTTCAGACCAACCCATTTTAGATTTGCGTCGGGCGCAAGAGTCATTTATCCCCATTTAATAGCAACAGCGCCCGGAATTAGGAATTATGAATTATTGAAACATTTTTGGAGGAAGGTCCACTTTCTTAATTGTGTGAAAGTAAATTGAGCGAATTAAATTAAGGACACTTTGTTGTATTGCTCCCCCTTTCTACCCTCGCTCTACTGTTCCTTCTCAGATCATGTAGGGCTTGATAGATCTTTGATTTTTCTGTAAACTAAAGGTGGCTGACACTTCCCGATGCGGTCTCCATTTATTCATTTAAAGTTTGCATTATAAAAAATTATGGTTTAGTCTGTTACACAGGCTTTTCACAGTAAGCCCTGTTTGTGAGCCTTGTTTATGAAACACCACCTGCTAAAGATCTAGTTCTGTTTCTCTGTCAAGTTTCTAGCTACTGTTACAACAGGTCTTTTCGAGAGTCTTTTGATAAGGACAGTGCTGACACGTGACATGAGCGGGTGAGTGTGTGTGTGACCCTGAAAGCTCAGATTTGCAGTGGATGAGAGAAAGTCATTGAGGAGATTCTTTCCAGGCTGTAAGCAGTTGCAAAGATCCTCAAACAGACGGCTGCACACCAGACGTTCCCACACAGAGACTACTACTGAAGACAAAAACACGGAGCAGAACCAAAGCTACATTGTGGTCACTGGAGCAAACAGTCATCTTCAGACTCGAAACCATGCAGATTCTGGGTGAGTCTGTTTAACACAGCACAAACCCCTCTAGAAGTAGGAAAGACATCCACTCATCCTGGCAAATTTAGTCTCATTCTCACATTAAATGCAACACGAAGGAGACAATACCATTAATGTTACTGGCTAGATTAACTTTTCGCAGCTGTGTTTTGTTGTTTAATGAACCTAGGTTAGCTTTAGCCCTATGTAACAATTTGGGGCTATCGTCAGGGATTTGTACATCCGCTTGTTATTCAGCTTAACTTTAGCTAAAATTTACGGTGGCCCTGAAGGTCAAAATACGAAAGCATTTAAGAAAACACGAAAGCATTTCACAAAACAAAACAACAGTTTAAAACTGTTTCAAATATGTTTATTGTGAAACATTTTCATTCAACAAAGAAGTTTGCATGGCATTTACATGTTTCTTTAAGAATGATCATAACAACAAAAACAGTAACAGACATCATACAAATAGTAACAGAAACAGTGACAGACATTATACAAATTATAAATATATATAAAAATAAAAATAAAAACCCCTACATAGCTTACCACCCCCTCCCTTTAACTCCTCTCAGGATCCCTTTCTTCAGTTACCCACCCCTCCCACCCCAAGAGTGTATTCTTACTCATGTCTTAACGGTCTTCTCTGTCAAGATAGGAGTCCAAGGGAAGCCAAACTTTCTCAAAGTCCCTAAGCTTGTCCTTCAGAATGAATCTAGTTCTCTCCATGTGTAGAGTATCGGTCAGTTCTGTCAGCCAGTGCTTGAAGGAGGGCACCTCTTTCTTTTTCCAAAAAAGTAAGATAAGGTTTTTTGCGATTATAACACCATATGCCAGAATGTTCAAAAGGTCAACATTAAGTTCTTGCATGGTCCTTGAGCTCCCCCTTGTGGACAAGTAAAAATAGACTGTTGCTACGTTTACACGTGGCCGCCTATTTTCATAAATGGACATTTCAACCTCTCCGTTTTCAGAAAAGTGTTTGTTTATATGTACCCGTGTATATATGCAGTCAATATAGTCAAGAGCATGCCAGACCTGTAGGTGGCAGTGTAACGAGAAGCTCAAGCCCACGTTAGCTAATCTGCATCCCGAAAATAGCAACAACAGCAACCAATCATGTCCTCTTTCTCTCTCTCGGCTGCCTAAACCTCCGTTTGTCTCAGTTTACATGCAACGTGCAAACGAAGATTTCAAAAATCTCCACTTTGGTCGGAGTTTTTAGAAATAATCGTTTTCTGTGATAAAAACGGGGTTTTCGTGTAAATGAGAGGCTAAACTGCAGGAAAATATCTGCGTCTTCCCTTCGTGTAAACAGGGCCTGTTTTCTGTAAGTTTTGTTTCTGCACCGCTATGTAGAGTTAAGTACCAATTGAGGTGTTGACCAATCAGAGAAGGCCTACAGTTATTTATTTTGTTAAATGTATGTATTAAGCTATATATATGTTTAATATGTTACTGCTGTACACATAATACATAAGTCAAATTCATATGTAAGCTATTTCTGTTCAGTGTTGTTAAATAGCTGTTTCATGTAAATGAATAGAGGAGTTAATTATGTAATAATTATTATGACAACTAAAGTATATTTATTTTGCTTTTCATCATTTTACAGAAACCACATGTCAGTTCACAGACCTGAATTCTGAGTGGCTTGCATTGTGTGTGGATGGTAATTAATTTTCTTCCTTTTTTTTTCATTAAAAAAATAAAATAAAATTGAATAAAATTGAAATAAAAAAAAAAACTGAAAGGGAAAGAAAAAACAAACAAAAAGGGTGCGTGTTGGAGTTAGGCCTAGTTAGCCTGGAAAAATTGCATAAATGGTTGCCACTTATTGTAAAATTTGGCGAGATTACCATGTTTAGAGTATCTTATTTTTTCCAGTTTTAGAAAGGACATGACATCAGTGATCCAAAGTGTATTGGACGGGGCATTTGTTGCTTTCCAATTAAGAAGGAGATGGCGTCTCACTATCAAGGAAGTGAAAGCCAGGACCTCTAACTGCACTGATGAAAAACGGTGGTATTCTTGAGGAGTGCCAAAATGGCTACATGTGGAGAAATATCAATGGTCTTGAGGAGCACTTTAGACATGGTGTCAAAATAAGTTTGCCAGATATTTCCTAGAGTTGGGCAAAAGAAAAACATGTGCAAGATTACAGGGCGAACCAGAGCATCAATTGCATTAGGGAAAATTTGTGATAGTCGGGTTTTAGAATAGTGACATCTGAACACTACTTTAAATTGTATTAAGGTCAAGCGGGCACAGATTGAGGCTTTGTGAATACCGTTTAAAACAGTGTCCCACCAGTCAACATCAAAGGCCAGACCCAACTCTTTCTCCCATGCCTCCTTCGTTCTAGTGGTTAAATGGTCATCATAGGACTGGATAAAACCATAGACTTTTGAAATTAAAGATCTTTGTGAAAAATTAAATCGTAAAAGACGATGTCATGTCTGCTCAGGAGGAATTTGTGGAAAATTAGAAAATAAAATGTTTACATAGTTACTAATTTGAAAATACCTAAAAAGATGTGAAGGTGGGAGGCCAAACTCGCTAGTTAGATCTGTGAAAGAACAAAAAAACCTGTCTTTATAAAAATCCTTAAAACATTTCAGACCCTTATCATGCCATAAAATGAAAATAAAGTCAGTAAATGCAGGTTTGAATGCATAATTCCTCAACAGCGGACTTGATATGGTGGGAGTAAGAAATTTAAAATGCTTCCTAAATTGAAACGATATCTTTAATGTGGAAATGACCACTGGGTTGCTAGTAAAGCCAGAGGGGTTGACTGAAGCCACACCAGCCAGTATTGCCAGTAAAGAGGACGAGGGACATGATTGTATTTCCAACTGACACCAAAGTATGTTGACCAATTTTAGCCAAAATATAGTTTTAGTTATATTAGTAGCCCAATAATAAACTCTGAAATTTGGTAGAGAGAGGCCACCATCAAATTTGCAATTCTGAAGTACTTTTAGCCCAACTCTAGGTGTCTTACCATTCCACAGAAAATGACATATAACTGAATCAATGCTTTTGAAAAAAACTTTAGATAAAAATATAGGTAGGAACTGGAACAGAAACAGGAATTTTGGGAGGACATTCATTTTAACCACGTTAATTCTACCAATCAGGGAAAGGGGGAGGGACCCGATCTTTGGAAATCAGCCTTAATCTCAGTTAATGGGGGAGAAAAGTTTACAGCATAAAGAGATTTGTAGGACCTGGCCACATGAACCCCCAGATACTTAAATCCCAAAGGACTCAGTTTGAAGGGAATATCAGATTGAGAGAGCTGCATTGCTAGGGCATTGACCAGTTAACATTTGCTCTTCGAGACATTGATCTTGTATCCCGAAAATGAACCGAATCTATGAAAAAAAGAAAGGATGACAGGGCACGCCCCTACAGGATTTGTGACATACAATAGCAGATCATCAGCATATAAAGAAAGTTTGAATTCGACACGGGAATGCGTAATGCCATTAAAGATGGGGAAAGACCTCAAATAAATGGACAGAGTTTCTATTGCAAGAGCAAAGAGGAGGGGAGACAAAGGACAACCTTGTCTACAGCTACGATTTAAGGAAAAATAACTAGATTGAACATTATTAGTTGTGATACTGACGCAGGGTGATGTATAGAGAAGGCGTATCCATGATATAAAAACATTACCAAAACCAACAGAGTCAACAGAGATTACAACTTCTGGAATGCCAGCGGTTCCTTTCGAGTAGATAACATTTAATAAAGTACGGACATTATAAAAAAGCTGACGTCCTTTTATGAAGCCTGTCTGCTCCTGATATATAATTGTTGGAAGCACCTTCTCTAGACGACGTGCCAAAGCTTTCGCGAGAACCTTGGTATCAACATTCATCAAAGAGATAGGTGTATAAGAAGTACAAAGTTCGGGATCCTTGCCTTTTTTCAGAAAAACACTAATAGAAGCCTGTCTCAAAGTGAAAGGAAGACCCTCATCTCTAACACGGGGTATTAAACGTGAGGCTGCTTGTCAACGCTAGTAATCTTCCAGATTTGTCTCCATATTCGTAGTATTTGGCCCGAGAATGTAGAAGTAACCGCTCTGCTTCATTAGTTGTGATCAAGTCTAACTCTGTTTTTAATACCACACGCCGCCTTAATAAATCAGGAGACATGGATGCAGCAAGCTGTTTATCCACAGATTCCAGATCGGCTGATTATTTTTGAATGGTTGACATTAGTAACTTCTTCAAATGAGCAGAATATGAAATAATCTGACCCCGTAAGTAGGCCTTTAAAGATTCCCACAGGAGTGTCTTAGAAATGGGTTTTGATTCAGATTGGTTGAGAGATATACAATCCTCAATTGTATTTATAATAAATTTATGAAATTTGTCATCAGACAAAAGAGATGTGTTAAATCTCGATGGGGTGGGGTAACGAGATTCAGACGAGAACTGAATGTCCAAGGTTAAAGGCGAATGGTCTGAAATAATAATAGGGTGATAACAAGTATCTGTCACTTTGGGCATCAGTCTGGCATCAATAAAAAATAGTCGATACGGGAAAATGTCTGGTGTACATGTGAATAAAAGGAGTATTGTCCGCCAGTTGGATTACGAACCCTCCAGGGGTCAATGTAGCCATTTGTGACTGATTCAAGCTGACTTTAGAACGGTCTAGCTAAGAATTCAAAACACAATTCATGTCTGTGTAAATGGAACTGATTTACTAATCAGAATGGCAACCCCTCTGGCCTTAGAATTGAAGCTGGAATGGAATACCTCCGCAACCCAGGGACATTTCAACCGTGCCTGGTCATTATTTTGCATGTGGGTCTCCTGCAGAAAAACAATATCAGGCTTTAAACGCTTTAAATGAGAAAACAGCTTTGAGCGTTTGACAGCACTCCCCAAACCCTTGATATTCCAACTAAAAAATCTCGCATTTAAAGCTTTAATACTTGTCATGTTTAGCTTATGTCACAACCGAAACTGCAACCACAATTTGACCTCCAAAAATAAAAAAGGGGCAAAAATAGTAGATAAAACCCCCCCCCCCCGCACCTAATAATGTAAACGTGCTATTATGGGGCATTCATTCATTCATCACACAGAAGACACTGTTGTGGATATATATAGTCCAAAATCTCCTCCCAAACATTTGGTAGTATTGAAACACTTAGTTCCTTTTCCCATTCTTCTTTTAAACGGTCCATATCTGGTAGGCACATGCCTTGTAAAGTCTCATCTGAGAAATTATGTAGCGTGCCTTAGCAAACAGTTGTATGCAGGTCTCTAACTTATCTGGCTTTGTATTGTCGAAATTGGGAAGATGAGCTCTGACATAGTCTCTAATTTGAAGATATCTGAACAAAGTATTCTTAGGCAGGTTATGTTTCTCCTGAAGTTGCTGGAAAGATGCAAACGTCCCTCCCACATATATAGTAGGTCGCCAACATTTCCAATCCCCATTGGCTTCCAGATATTTAAAAAACTGTTGCCCGTGAGTTTTGTTTGCACTCCAAATAAAACTTTTGGAATCCTACTTACCGGAGTCGTGCATTGTGGGTCCACTGCCTCTGTGTGTGTGACAGAAACAGTCTTTCTGTCAGTGTGTTTCTCTGTGTGGCAAAGTTTGGTTTGCAGCCATCATCGCGTGTGCTGCCTCTGTCACTGTCTCTAGCTGGAAACAATCTCTCAGTGGATCTCATCTCCACACCTGCCGCGTTGGCTAAATCAGATCAACCAACACGCCCCTCTAATGTGACATGTCAGCTCACTACTCTAGCGTAACGTCTGTCATAAATTAATCGGTTATCTGTGACCCCTGACAGGAGCATTGTCAATAGAGTTGTGGTGGTCAAAGTGAAACATTAATTCTAAGACATTTTGAAAAGTATGGAAACTAAAAGTTTGGTTATACTTTACTTGAAGGTACCTACATAAGAGTGACATGACACTGTTATGAACGTGTCATAAACATTATAAACAAGTCATAAACATTTATGACATAACGCTTCTTTAGTAAGTGTCATTCGGTTTTTGTCATGACAAGTTATTATTTTTAGTTATGGTATTATTTACCATAACTTGAGTTAGGGTTAGGGTTCATGACTGTTTCATGACAGTGTCGTGTTCATGACAGTGTCATGTCACGCTTATGTAGATACCTTCAAGTAAAACGTTACAAAAAGTTTTCATAATTAATTCAAACATTATGAAATAATAAATAAAAACTATTGTGAAATGTTTTTATCAAATCTCATGACCTACAATTTATTCATTTTTAAAAAGGAATAAATTGTAGGTCATTTTATTTGATTTCAGCAGTTTTTTTTTTAAATCAAAATGTCCCTTTCCATAAGTCTGTATTTACTCCACAACACCATTTTTTACCACATGAGGTATTTTTCCATTTTATTGTCAATCAAGAAACAAAGGCTAGAGTCAGTTATGCAATTGGATGTCCACTAATTCAGACCAAAGCAACAGCCAATGAAGACATGTCTTGATTTGTTTGTGATGAAAGGTGATAAGCAGGGTAAAATAATATATATTATAATTTAATTTTTCTTTTTTCATTTATACATCTCAGCTCATACAATCTTTAACAATAGAGGATCAGCACACTTCCACCACCCCAGCTGATGCCCCCACCCCCTGCAATATAGGGCTAGTCAGCCCTGGCTCTGTCTATGAGACAGCTGGTGACTGTTCTCTGATTTCCAGCCCTTAACCACGTGCATGTCAAACTCTTAAAATGGGATGGGCTGTGATTTATTTCCGCCTTCACAGCAAAGCGGGTGTGCGCGGGTATACATTCATGACGGAAGACTGGAAAATATTAATGAATTTAACAGGCTACTGATTTTACATTTGGACGTACCAGAGACGACTCCAAGATTCAGAGATACAGACAAGAACAGGTAGGTTAACCTCTCAGATAAACCTTGACCTACAGATGTATAATAATGATATTATTATTAATAATAATAATAATAATAATAATAATAATAATGTACTTTCTCCCCTTGGGGAATTTATTATTTTGATTCTGTTATTTTTCATAATTAACATATACAATCATGAATCATAAATGTAGGCTATGTATATGAAAGATGAACACATTATTATCTACTTTAGCTTCAGATTACTGAAACCAATTTTAACTGTGGGCGTATCACTTAATTTCATAAAACTCTGCCTAACAGTAGCAGCTGAAAGTAGGCTTTTACTGTATGAAAAATCAAATGATTAACAACTATACCAGACAAAATCTTTGGTAGAATATGTTTTACATACAAGACATTTAATGGAACATTTTGCAAAGTGGTAATGCTACTTCTGCTGAAAAGAAAGATTTGAATACTTCCACCATTTTTTTTTAATCAGTGCTGCACTACCAATTATTTATCTGTTGATTATTTTTCAGATTAATTGATTTATTAAATCTTAAATGGTTGAAATAACATAAAGTACTAAACTGACCATCATGTTTTCCGGAGCCCAATGGGACTTCTTTAGATGTCTTGTTTTCTCTAAACAAAACACAGACATTCAGCTTACTGTGATAGAAAAAAACTGTGTGGTGACTTTTGCCACCAAAAGTTGCTGAGCGGGGAATAGCAAGTTGGACGCCTGCACTCAATAATTACCATGTTCTTTTGCTTACAATTTACTTTTTTTAATCCAAAACAAACAACGAGTACATTCTACATGACATGGTCATACGGATTAAATGTTTTAACCTGTGGCTCACTTAAGTCTTGCCTATCTACACAGTCTGGCCTGTGGCCCAACAAGCAGTCATTTTCATCTATCCCCTGTGCAGGTCTTGGGACTACAATGAACATTCAGTCTGCTATCAACAAAGAGGTCTTCATCCCTTGTGATGAGCGGATGTTGGTTGCAGTGGAGGTGCGGAGGAGGAAAAGGAAGAGGTTGTCCTTCCTGCCTACCAGAGCCAAAGGAGACTACACCACATTCATCTGTGTTTCAGGTTAAATCTGATTTTAAGACTTTATTTATTTAGTGAAAACTAGCTAAGCATTCATAGTCTGTAAATTATGTCTGTGATTTACAGACATGTAGCACTTAAATGAAAAGAGGTCCTCAACAGAGGCTCAGAATCGCCAGTTATTCATTTAATCTAGTAAGAAAGAGCTTTTTTTGTCAGCTGACCAGCTGGAAGTTCTTTTACGGCCTCATTCAGTGCAGTGACTGCATTTAATTCATTAGAGAGCCGCTTAACATTTAAAGTGTGGACAAAACAAACAGTAAAAAGTAAAGACAAATTAATTAAATGTATAGTAGTATTTAATAACACATGCTTAATTGTATTTGTCAAATCATAACACAAGGTATTTCAGGACACTCACAGATAGAGTAGTTCTAGACCACACTATAACTAACAATTCCCCAAAGAGCGTTATAATGTAATAACTTGTTATGAGGGGAACAGAACGGACTCAAGAGCTCACAACAAAAGGTTTATGAATGATTAGGGGAAAAAGGGGAAGTGGGGAGGCAGATGCCGGGAATGGGGGAGCAGCTGAGGGAAGGGTAGAGATGGTGGAGGTATTCAGGGGAGCTGCGACTGGGGAGCCGCGGGAGAGGCACTGGGGCTGGGTACTCCGGGGAGCACGGGGAAGCCGTAGCCGAGGGAGAGAGGCTGGGACTGGAGAGCAGAGGGAGCGAGGAGAGGCTGTAGCAGGTTGCCAAGGGAGGGGGTCCGTGCGTTGAATCCAGCTGACTGGAGATGCCGGTAGGAGATGGAGATGGTGACTGGGGAAGAGAGACACAACAGGTAAGTGAGCGTTCAGGTAACAGACAAGAAAAAACAACGAGAATCTCAGAGAGGTTTAGCTTTGTGTTTCACCAGCGTGACTGGAGCAATGATCAAGCGGAGATGGTCTGTTGAGCCGGGGTAGAAATACTGGTCTTGATTGTAGATGAGAGGCAGGTGTGTGCAGCGGGAGACGATGATGATGGTAACCAGGTGCACTCATTCAGCTGGCAGCAGCAGTGGGAGGGGGAGAGCAGAGTAGGCACAGAGAGAAAGAGGCAGGCAAAGAGGAAAGCACTGGAGGAGAGAAAACCAACCGAGAAACAAACAGAAAACTTACAGCCAGCCGACCCCAACCATCACAATAACTGTTATAACGTAAACAATTTCACCTTATAACATGATCACTTATATTGTTTGTTTGTACTTTTTTTTCACATGCCTTGTATATGCAACAGGGCCGGAGTGGGACTCATTTTCGGCCCTGGAGTTTCATGCCCACTTTACTTCATGATTTTATTTTCTACAGCCTTGTTATTAGGGCCCGAGCGCCGACAGCGCATCAGCGAATCACAAGGGTCCAGGCCTGAGGACATCTACAGGCCAAAATTTACTTTTGGTGATAGCGCCCCCCGCTGGCAACAGGAAATGCGCCTTATATGACAAACGTCATCCGATTCACATGAAACTTAGAATGTGTGGTCTACATGTGATACTGAGCCGGCCCCTATAATATAACCACGCCCACTTACGCAGGCCACGCCCCCTTTCATAACATTTGGACCGTTTAAGGTAGAGTCTTGTGGTGGTATCATTGAACTCAGCAGAGACTTCCTTCTTCATTGGTGATGGTTTGGCCCGCCCCCTATGTTCAAGCCACGCCCCCTTTCATTAATGCTGACCCATCTAAGGTAGAGTTTTATGTGAGGTATCAACGAACTCAGCAGAGACTTCCTCATTCATTGATCATGGTGTTTGCTACACGGGTGGCAGTGAAGGTCAGGGGCCTCGACGGACCAGACCCGGGCAGCAGACGCTGGCTCTGGGGACGTGGAACGTCACCTCTCTGTGGGGGAAGGAGCCGGAACTGGTGCGGGAGGTGGAGCGCTACCGGTTAGATCTGGTGGGGCTTACCTCTACACATAGTCTCGGTTCTGGAACCATACTCCTGGATAGGGGTTGGACTCTTTTTTTCTCCGGAGTTGCCCAGGGTGTGAGGCGCCGGGCTATTCATACTCACAAGCCCCCGGCTGAGCGCCGCTACGTTGGAGTTTACCCCGGTGGACGAGAGGGTTGCCTCCCTACGCCTGCGTGTTGTGGGGGGGAAAACTCTGACTGTTGTTTGTGCATATGCACCAAACAGGAGTTTGGAGTATTCGGCCTTCTTGGAGACCTTGAATGGAGTCCTGCATGGGGCTCCAGTGGGGGACTCAATTGTTCTGCAGGGGGACTTCAACGCGCACGTGGGCAATGATGGAGACACATGGAGAGGCGTGATTGGGAGGAACGGCCTCCCTGATCTAAACCAGAGTGGTTGTTTGTTGTTGGACTTCTGTGCTAGTCATGGATTGTCTATAACAAACACCATGTTCGAACATAGGGATGCTCATAAGTGTACTTGGTACCAGAGCACCCTAGGCCAAAGGTCAATGATCGATTTTATAATCGTTTCATCTGATCTGAGGCCGTGTGTTTTGGACACTCGGGTGAAAAGAGGGGCGGAGCTGTCAACTGATCACCATCTGGTGGTTAGTTGGGTCAGGGGGTGTAGGAAGACTGAAGAGTGAATATTACAACATTCCTGCAGGTGGCGCGAGAGGGATATTTTGAAATAAATACATGAATTTAGGCAATATGTCATTTTTTATGGATAAAGGTAAGGGCATCCAGCTTTCTATAGATTAATATACTGACGTAATTATTACTTCATAGTTTTTTGTTGCTATAGTTTCTAAATGAGGTGTTATTTTGATGGCCAAATATGTAAAATGTAGGGCTGGGCAACGATTAAAAGTTTTAAAGCAATTAATCACATGATTTCCCTGATTAATTGCATTGTTATTCGCAAAATCAAATAATTAATTCAAAAGTAACGTATAGCGCAATTTTATTTTAAATGTTCTGCCATATGAATGAAAGTGCCATAACATTTGTTCTGCAAACACTTAACATCAGCATTTTGTTTATACAGTAGCAGTTAAATAAAATATTTAGTGTAAATCTCAACTTAAACAATGTAATCAAAGCAAAAACAAAATTAAAGCTTATTGCCACTGCCAGGGCATTATTGTTATCCTGTTTGTTATATATAAAATAAAACTGCCCACAAAATCCTGAGCCACAATCATAACATTAAAACAGGCAATTTCTGAGATAACAACAGAATTCTTTTTTTTTTCTTTTATCAGGTAGCATAACCAGTCTATGTTCAGTACCAAATGTCCCTGATAGAGTGAGGTGAAACACAAAGGTTTCAGCATAATGTCTCTCTGTTTTCATTACAGTCAGAGCATGGGAATACAACGCCCACTGTTCATCAATATAATGCACTGTAACTCCGAGGTAATTATGGTTACCCAGTGATGTCCAGTAGTCCCCAGTGAGAGCAACAGTGGGTGCACGTTGTAAAGGTGTCGCTCTTGCGGTCCTCTCTTTTTCATACAACTCGTGTATTCTTCTTGTGATGGTGCGTCTTGAGGGAATCTCATACCTGTCGTCATTTGTTGCGATTCTCAGAATGTTTCTCAGACTGACATCCTCCACAACACTAATGGGCCTGCAGTCTGTAGCTATCCACTTCGCTATGGCATTTAGCTTCTCTTGCTTTTGTTTATCTATACTTCTCCCACACGCTGCATCTAACGTAGTCTGCCAACGCGCCACTGTTTGTTTCGTTCGGTGTGTATTGCATTTAGGTGATATTTCAGGTTAGTACTCTGGTGATAAGAAAATTCAACTTTGCAGTGGTTACAAAAAACGTTGGTTCTGTCAACTGCGCCGCCATGAAGAACTTTAAAATGAAAATGGCCATGTAAAAGTTCTGTAGCCTACCCTTCTCCATGTTTGTTGGTTTGTTTATCCACCAATTATTTCCTTTTCCGGTTCCTGTAAGCGCGGCAGCAGTCAGCACAGACTTTTTCGAAATAAAAGCCAGTGAGCAACACACTTTTACAATAATAAAAGAAATAATAAAAATGGTGTTAATGCACGATAAAATAATTGTTGGCATTAATTAATTAATGATTCTGCACCGAGCTCCGCCTGATCTTTAAGAATGGTGACGCCGTTATCAATCGACCTATTGATTGGACAGTAGGCGGGGCTTTAACACCGGTTGATCTCTGATCTCCAACTTAACCTGCTCCCGACTAGGTTAGGTGTTCAGCATGAGTTACCACGGCGATTGAACCCGATAACAACTGATCCACATTCGTAGTACAGAAAATTCTGGGTTGAGCCTTAAGTTAGCTCGTTAACGCCAAATCCTGCTTCATAGTACAGGCCTCAGGTGTTCAATTCAATTCAATTTTATTTATAGTATCAAATCATAAAAAAAGTTATCTCGAACACTTTACAGATAGAGTAGGTCTAGACCACACTCTATAAATTCCAAAACCTCAACAATTACAGTAATTCCCTCAAGAGCAAGCATTAGCAGTGGCTATTGCGACAGTGGCAAGAAAAAACTCCCTTTTAGGAAGAAACCTCGGCAGACCCAGACTCTTGGTAGGCGGTGTCTGACGGGCCGGTTGGGGGCGTGATGAACAGTGGTGATAACAGTCACATTAGAAGTCACAGTGACTTCGAAGGTTATCGTGGAAGTTCATGTCATAGCAGGGTGTCATACTGAGTAGTGCAGTCTCCTATACCGGATCCTGACTACTCTGTGCATAGGAACATCACAGCAGGGCGTTGCGGGATGTAACGTGGCGCTGCAGAGCACGGGTGGGTGCGGCGGGTGCAGCAGTACGCAGCAGGATGCGGCCGGGAAATGCAGAGAATCGCAGAGCATAGCTCTGCGAAGAAGAAACATAAGGACTCCGGGGAGTAAACTCCCCAGAGCTAGATTAGTAACAAGCATTTCTGGGACAGGATGCATACAAAAGTAACAAGTAGAGATGAGAGAGCAGCCCAGTGTGTCTTAGGGAGGAACAGCCTCCCCGGCAGTCTAAAATTGTAATAGCATAACTTAAGAGAGGCAGGTTAAAGAGAGGTGCCTGGTCGGGCTAGAACTCTCCCCAACCGGATCGGGCTGTACTGGCCTGCCTCCCTCTACTCTCGCTAGATTATTAATTATACAGTATATAAAACTGATGACTACGAGGAGAAGCAGGTGGGCCGGGTTAGGCGGATGCTGCAACTCCTCACTCCTTAACTATAAGCTTTATCAAAGAGAAGAGTTTTCAGTTTACTCTTAAATGTGGTGACGGTGTCTGCTCCTCGAACCCAGACTGGGAGCTGGTTCCACAATACTGGAGCCTGATAGCTGAAGGCCCTGGCCCCCAGTCTACTTCCAGAGACTCTAGGAACCATAAGTAGCCCCGCATTCCCGGAGCGCAGTGCTCTAGTGGGACAATAAGGTACTAAGAGCTCTTCTAAGTATGATGGTGCTTGACCATTTAGAGCTTTGGAAGTCAGGAGGAGGATTTTAAATTCAATCCTATATTTCACTGGAAGCCAATGCAGAGAAGCTAATACAGGAGAAATATGATCTCTTCTCTTAGTTCTCGTCAGAACACGTGCTGCAGCATTCTGGATCAGTTGGAGAGTCTTAATGGACTTATTTGGGCAACCTGATAATAAGGAATTGCAGTAATCTAGTCTAGAAGTAACGAATGCATGGACGAGTTTTTCAGCATCGTTTTGAGACAGGATATTCCTAATTTTGGCAATGTTACGAAGATGGAAAAAGGCTATTCTTGAGGTTTGTTTTAAGTGGGCGTTGAAGGATATATCCTGATCAAAAATAACTCCTAGATTTCTGACAGCAGTGCTGGAGGCCAGGGTAATACCATCCAGGGTAACTATATCTTTTGAAAACGAAGTTCGGCGGTGCGTTGGTCCTATCACAATAACTTCAGTTTTGTCTAAGTTTAACATCAGGAAATTGTGGGTCATCCAGGATTTTATATCCTCAATACACGTTTGAAGTCTTGCTAACTGACCACTTTCATCTGGCTTAATTGACAGATATAATTGGGTATCGTCTGCGTAACAGTGATAATTGAGTGTTTCCTAATAATATTACCTAGAGGAAGCATATATAAGGAAAATAGAATTGGTCCAAGCACTGAGCCTTGAGGAACGCCATGGCTAACTTTAGCGTGTTTGGAGGGTTTATCATTAACATTAACAAATTGGGATCGTTCAGAGAAATAGGACTTAAACCAGCTTAGTGCGATTCCTTTAATGCCATCTAAATGTTCCAGTCTCTGTAACAGGATGGTATGGTCAATAGTGTCAAATGCAGCACTAAGATCTAGTAGAACAAGAATGGAGACAAATCCTTTGCAGCAGTTAGAAGGTCGTTAGTAATTTTCACCAGTGCCGTCTCTGTGCTATGATTCTTTCTAAATCCTGATTGAAAATCATCAAATAGACTGTTGCTATGTAGAAAATCACATAACTGATTAGCAACCACCTTCTCAAGGATCTTGGATAGAAAGGGAAGGTTAGATATAGGTCTATAGTTTGCTAAGACCTCAGGATCTAGGGTGGGTTTTTTCAGAAGAGGTTTTATCACAGCAATTTTAAATGACTGCGGTACATAACCTGTTAGTAAGGACATATTGATCATATCTAATAATGAAGTGTTTACCATGGGTAACGCTTCTTTGAGTAGCCTCGTTGGGATGGGGTCTAAGAGACAGGTAGATGGCTTTGCTGAGGATATCTTTAACATTAATTGTTGAAGGTCTATAGGATAAAAGCAGTCCAAGTATATGTCGGGAGGAGTCGTCGTTCTTTCTAGCGGTCCTGCATTTAAAGATGAACTGTTAGAAGTTAAGGGCAAAAGATGATGAATTTTATCTCTAATTGTTATAATTTTATCATTAAAGAAGCTCATGAAGTCATCACTACTCAGAGCTAGAGGAATAGATGGTTCAGTTGAGCTGTGACTATCTGTCAGCCTGGCTACAGTGCTGAAAAGAAACCTTGGGTTGTTCTTGTTTTCTTCTATTAATGATGAGTAATAGTCTGATCTGGCCTTTCTTAGGGCCTTCCTATAGGTTTTCAGACTGTCTTGCCATTCCAAACGGGATTCCTCCACTTTGGTGGAGCGCCACTTACTTTCGATGTTTCGTGAGATTTGTTTTAATTTGCGAGTTTGGGAGTTATACCAAGGAGCTAATTTCCTTTGCTTTATCGTCTTCTTTGTGAGAGGAGCGACAGAGTCTAAGGTCGTCCGTAGGCAAGTTGTAGCACCGTCTACAAATGTATCAATTTGAGAGGGACTGAGGTTAACATAGAGGTCCTCTGTTATGTTAAGGCACGACATAGACTGGAATGCTGTAGGAATATTTTCCTTAAATTTAGCTATAGCACTGTCAGATAGGCATCTAGTGTAGAAGCTGCTATCTGGTTTAGTATGGTCAGGTAGCAAGAATTCAAAAGTAATTAAAAAATGATCTGATAATACCAGATTCTGCGGAAATATGATTAAATCCTCAATTTCAATACCATACGCCAGCACAAGGTCGAGGGTGTGGTTAAAACAGTGCGTCGCCTTGTGCACACTCTGACTGAAACCGATTGAATCCAGTAATGAGTTGAAAGCAGTAGTAAGGCTATTGCTGTCAACGTCCACATGGATATTAAAATCACCTACAATAAGTATTTTGTCTGATTTAAGGACTACACATGATAAAAACTCTGAGAATTCAGATAAAAATTCAGAATACGGACCTGGAGCTCGGTAGACAACAACAAATATAATTGGCTGTACTGATTTCCGTGTTGGATGTTGAAGATTAAGAGCAAAGCTTTCGAAAGAGTTATAATTTAGTTTGGGTTTAGGGTTAATTAACAGGCTTGAATCAAATATGGCTGCAACTCCCCCTCCTCGGTCTGAGCCTCTAGGAATTTGAGTATTAATATGACTGGGAGGGGTGGCTTCATTTAGACTAACATATTCTTCATGGCCCAGCCAGGTTTCAGTAAGACAGAATAGATCAATTTGATTATCAGATATCAATTCATTTACGAGTACTGCTTTAGAAGACAAAGATCTGATATTTAGTAATCCACATCTAATTTTCCTATCCTTTTCTATCATTGCAGTGGTAGTTTTAATTCCAATTAGGTTGTTAAGTATTGCCCCTCTATTCACCACTTTGTGTGGTCTGTTGTTGATAATAACTGGAATAGTACTAGTACTACACGTTACTGGAATAATACTAGTACTACATGTTATCCTACAGAAAACATTTTCAGATTCATCCACTTGTATAGTGCTATCAGGATCAATACCTGGGGGACATGAATCTGTGATATTTTCAACATAATGTCAATACTTGCCTTCTGTCAGTGTGGTCGTTATGTTGTCAGATAGCAGCCTGGCTCCGTGTCGGTTTGGGTGGAGACCATCACGCTTCAGCAGGTTGGGCATCTCCCAGAACAAGTTGAAGTTGTCGACATAGGGAACGCTCAGGGAAGTGCAGAGTGGTTCCAGCCAGGTGTGGAGCCAGAACAGTCTGGACCATCTCTCCGCACCCTTCCTGTAGGTAGGTAGAGGCCCAGAGATGACAATCCGACATATACAAGGTGTTGAAGATGGTGTGTACCAAATAAAAGTTTGTGAACTGTATAAAAGTCGTGTTTATTACAAGTAAAATTGGTAGCAGAGAATAGTTAAAGGATGGCAGCTAGTTATAAAGTTCCACTGAAGTTTGATGAAGCCAGGCTATACAAGTGTTGGAAAAATTAAGTCAATATACTGACCTCGATGAAGAGAAACTTGAAGGGAGAGCACATGAAACAGCGATGGAAATACCCGCGGAAAATTTGGACAGTGAAAATGGTATGCAACGTTGTTTGCAAAGCTGGACGGCTTGTTCCTAAAGGATGAAAAGGACCGCTCTTATGTTTGTCTTTGCTCTTTGTTACAGTTTTACAATATAAAACAATAAGGAAAGGAAAGTTTCTTTGTCGAACCCCAAGAAAAGCTATGCCTTGTGTTTTTTTGAGAACTTTACACTGTTAGCTAACTGTCAAGCTTTGAAGAAGCAACTTATTGCAAGGACAGTATAACAAGGAAGAGGAAAACAGAGCACAATGTTGCAAAATGGACAAATAAAGCAGCCATTACCGGGGACTAATCTACTGGATAAGTTAAGTAAGAGATCCAAATGTGCCAGTGCACGTTTTATTGGGTTAAAGACTGTCCTCACAAGAAAACTGAACAAGTAAGAATAACTGAAGATGCAAATGTAGAGGAATGTAACATTACATTGTTTAGAAAGGCCTCTTTGTCAGACGCTAAGATATTTATGACTGAATTATTGGGATCTGCGATTATTGACACTGCTTGTGTGTGGGGAGAAATGGCTGGAAAGCTATATTGATGACCTCACCCAAGATCAAGTGAACCGATTGATGCAAACAGAAACTCCCAGTTGCAGACCATTTTGGTTTGGCAATTTGGTGTATTCCATAAGAAATGTGAAACTACCAGCTAAAATAGGACTGACAAAATGCCAAATTGAAACTAAAGTTGTCAAGGTTGATATTACACTCCTGCTGAGTAAAACGTCCCTAAAAAAGGCAGGCACCATTTTGGACATTGGAAAAGGACAGTGCAGTATTGTTCAAACAATCAAAACCTCTTGAATTCACTAGTTCTGGACATTACTGTGATGAAATCAGAGACAAAGAAACTACAAAAGGTCCAACTGAAAAGAAAGTCCTAACAGTGACAGACAATACAGTATGTCTCCAGATGAGTAAAGCAAAGTCCTTCTGACGCTCCATAAACAGTTTTGTCATGCGTCGACAGACAGGCTACAGAGGCTTAGTCGCAGTTCAGGAAATAAGGAAAAAGAATGCTTTACTATCTTACAACAAATAGTATATGTCTGTGACATATGCTAGAAGTACAGAAAGAAAAACCTAAAGCCTGCTGTGGGGTTGTCCTTAGCTTCGGAATATAAGGAGACAGTGGCTGTGGATCTGCATGAGTTGGAACCAGGTGTATGGTATCTACACATCGACCACTTCACACGTTTCAGCGTGTCATCTGAAATTGTCAACTCCTTGGATTACTCACACTTGGATTAGTGTCCATGGTGCCCCCCAGAGGCTGAACAGTGACAATGGAGAATTCAACAACAAAGAGATCAGAGACATGGCTGAAAACTTTAACATTGAGATAAAAACAACAGCAGGATACAGTCCCTGGTGCAATGCACTACTCAAGAGACATAATCAAACACTCACTGAGATCAAGGTCAAACGAGAGAATGGATGTGACTGGCACACTGGCCTTGACTGGGCCATCATGGCTAAGAACAGTATGTTGAATGTTCAGGGCTACAGACCATATCAATTACGTAGTGTTTGGACAGTATCCTAACCTTCCATCTATATTAGTTGATAAACTACCTGCTTTGAGGGTTCCACCATGAGTGCAAGAGTAGGAGAACATATTTCAGCTTTACATGCATTTAGGAAAGCATTCACAGAAGCAGTCATCTTCTGAGTGGATAAGAAGGGCATTACGTAAGCAGCTTAGGTCCACAGATGACATGTATGTGACAGGAGACAAGGTATATTACAAAAAAGCAGACTGTCCTGAGTGGAAGGGACCAGGGATAATTATTGGTGAAGATGGAGCTGTTGTATCTGTAAGACATGGGGGAATTCTTGTTAGAGTGCACCAATCCAGGCTCTGTAAAGGTAAACACACAGGAATCCCAAGATAAGCTAACTGTGTAAGACAGCAGAAAGACCGCAGGTAAAAAAGGCAGCTTAAACAGTGAAGACAACAGTGAGACAGGCAGTGAAAAAAAGCAGCTTTAACAATGTGGCTGAAAGCTCCGATAGTGAAGAAAACACAGACAGTGAACAGGGCAACACCAGCGACAGGGGGGAGAATACAAGATAAGTGGTTTATCCTACTATGACACAAACTAAAACAGACCACAATGTTTGTGGTAACTCTCTTCTCTGTCTCTTCTGCTGGTGTTAAGTTAAAATTAGGACAGACTGTAACCTTTATGAAACCGAGAGCCAGGTGTTGATAATCTTAACACTGAATCTGAAATGGAGACTGAATTGGTACAAAAACAATGTTTTTGAGGAAGTTGATGATGCAGGTAAAAGTGTGTCTCTACCAGCTGGGTCTGGTCTGTCTCAAAGAAACTCCTAACGGTATTGTGCCCAAAGCACTACTCGTAGCCAGGGGTTTTGAAGAGCTTAATAGTCGCAACCTGCAGAAAAATTGCCCAACCTGTACTTCTGAATCTCTCAGAGATCCAGAAGTCCATTCTATGGACATCAAGTCTGCTTTCTTACAGGAAATGCAGTTGTCCAGAGAAATCTATGTCCAGCCCCCTCCTTAAGCAGGGAAGGAAAATATTCTATGGAAACTAAACAAATGTGTCTATGGCCTTGCAGATGCATCACTGTATTGGCACAACAAGTTGAAAGAAATAATGCTGAGTACAGGTGGCAAAATGTCTGAAGTAGATCCAGCAGTATTTTATTGGTGGGATGAACAGTAGAAACTGACTGGAGTACTCACGTCATGTTGATGATTTTCTTTGGGCAGGCTCACAAAACTTCTCAACAGGAGTGATCCCTATGCTAAAGTCTGCATTCCATGTTGGATGCAAGGATAATTATTGTGTAGTTTACGTACATCAGCATGGTTACATTGAAAGCCTACAGCCTATCTGGCTGCAAGCAGCACATGCAGTGCAGAGAGATGCCTCTCTTAACGAGACTGAAAAAGCACAGCTTGGGTCAAAAATAGGACAGATACTATGGGTTGCAAAACAAACCAGACCAGACATTATATTTGACTTAGCGTCAAATTCAATAGATGCTACAGTCCAGTCTATGCATGAGACAAATAAGGTCATCAGAAAGCTTAAATCTGAAATAAGTGACTCTCAGGTTTCATCATTTGGGAAACAGTGATGCTCTGAACTTTATCATTTTCAGTGATGCATCCCTTGTAAATCTCCCTGATGGGGGTACACAGGGGGACATTGATTGGTCTCATGGGAGAAGGAGGGAAGTTTTCTGCTCTCTGTTGGCAATCTAAGAGAATTAGACATTGGTGAGGAGTACTCTGGCAGGGGAAACTCTGGCCATGTCAGAAGGAATAGACACTGGCTACCCTCTTTTCTGAGCTCACAACTGGAAATGCTGAACTGAATGCTCCTCTGTTGGTCTGTGTGATGGACAATCACTCTGTTTGATTCCCTTAAGTCAACAAAACAGAGGTCTTACCCAAGAGGGAGCGTCAGCTCTGTTATTATTAAAAGCACTCAGTGAGGGACTGTGGTGCTATTGAAAGCACTCGGTTAAGGACTGTGGACACAAAGCTAACAACTAAAAGGACATTTGAAAGCACTGAACTATGCAACAACTGTTTTATTTAAGTTGTAATAACTGTGGCCATTGTTATATATGTTTTTTATATATATAACTGTTACACAGGGAACAGAACAGACTCAATCGCAGAGCTCATTTGGTTTATTAGGATTTAAGGGAAAAGGGGGAGTGGGGATGCAGACGCCAGGAATGGGGAAGCAGCTAAGGGGAGGATAGAGAAACTGTAGGGTGAGGCACTGGGGATGGATACTCACGGGAGCGCGGGGGAGCCGTAGCTGAGGAGCCGAGGGAGAGACACTGGGACTGGAGAGCAGAGGAAGCGAGGAGAGGCAGAAGCAGGGTGCCGAGGGAGGGGGTCTGTGGGGCCACACAGTGGGATGACTGAGAAAAGAGACACAAAATGTAAGTGAGCGTTAAGCAACAGATAAGAAAACAATGAAGATTTCAGAGAGTGTTTGCTTAGAGTTTCACCAGGGTGACTGGAGCAATGATCAAGCGGAGATGGTCTGTTGAGTCGGGGTAGAAATACTGGTCTTGATTGCAGATGGAAGGCAGGTGTGCGCAGCAGAGAAAGTGATGATGGGATGGTAACCTGGGGTCCGTTCCAGGAAGGAGGTTTAACAAACTCTGAGTGTAACCCTGATCTCTGAGTTGATTTACCCTGAGATGGGAAACTCAGAGTTTTCGGTTCCAGAACAGCTGATTTGAGTTGGTTCAATCAACTTGGAGTAGGTTCACTCAGAGTTATACGCGCGTGCACCACCACTATAAAAAGGCAGTATGAATGGAGCCTTGATACTACGATTCACCATGGTAACAACCACAAACAGTTGGGCCATTTCCTCCTTCTGCGCTCCTAGCGGACAATGTGACGGTGAGACAGCGCCGATTAAATATTAAGAATGAGTTAGAGGTGTTTATGGAACAATTATCACTCAGTACAAGCATAAATAACACTGCTGGATTTAATCTTCATGATAATGTGGATGATATGGAGTGAAAAAATGTGCGTGGAGGCATCAATACTTGAAAATATTACGAGTAATCGTTATTCCCACCTTTACTTTCTGCAGTCTGACTTTAGTTCACCACCTCACCATCTGCGTCGCCAATTCCCATTGTCTCCAAAATGTGCGTTTGCATGGGTCAGAGTTTGCGTGGAGGACCACACATTTTCCCGTCAAGTTTTTTTTTTATAAATCACAACCTTTGCGTGGGAAGTGGCATACGCACATTTTCAGCCCCGTTTTGTGCGTACGCCACATTTATAAACGAGACCCCTGGTCCCCCAGTTATTTTTATATTGACATAATGGACAATAGACAACATTATGGTGAAGTCGTCTAAAAAGATGGGACACTTTTTAGACGACTATTATGGTCTATTAGCTATTATATACAACAAGCAAGGCGAAGAACACACTGCAGCGCATTGTGCGCACAGCAGAGAGGCTGACTGGACAGAGGCAGCTGTCAATCAGTGACCTGTATGAGGCCACAGTCAGGAAGTGGGCAGCTAAAATTGCTGCTGATCAGTCCCATCCAGCAAGTGACATTTTTATGCTGCTTCCCTCAGGAAGAAGGTACAGGGCGATAAGGACAAGGACCTGACGCCGCCTCAATAGCTTTTTTCCAAGAGCTATTTCCCTTCTGAATAGCTGATCCATTGCCCCCCACTCCCTCCCCAACCGTCACTATTTTATCTTTGGACTATTTTATCATTAATAGTTTTAAGCATGCCTATGCAGCTATGCGCATATACTGTTTGTCAAGCTTCGGTGTTACTGATTGCCATGTCAGATTCCTGTGTATCTGCTGATGCATTTGGCGAATAAATTGATTCTGATTCTGATGCACAGGGAGTTGGTTAAACCTAAGATTTCTTAGTATGGCATTTACAGTGTTTTCTGTGCAGCTATTATATAAAGTGGTTGTTCCATTTTAAAAGGCTTTCAATAGGGATATCATATTTAGTATTTTGTGCGATCTATTTACCTAGTGACGAACACAAGGCCACATCAACTCCTCATTACAAAGGTGAAGCGGTTTGGTGGCTCGTCTTCCTTTACCAGAAGGTCCCAGTGGACAGTGGACCAGCTCCGACAGGTCAACGGCATCAACCCCAACAAGGTCAGAAGAATTTGGAAATTTTGTTCTCACCAGTAGTGGTCTATAATCACATCTCTACCTAGAAAAGTGCACTCAGTAGAGTGCAGATCTATGCCAGCTGTCTCGTTCTACCCTCCAAAACAAAGAAGAGTTGAATCTCACTCAATTTTCCCTCCTGGTAGAGCTCTGGGACTGTTTTGTCATAATCTAGCACATGCCAAACACTCTGACCATGCATATACGCCTGGCAGATCACAACAGAGTTCAATAAGAAGAAATTAATAAGAAATCAGATGATGTTCTGTAAGAGCAATGAGAGAAACGCTGCTAAAAATTAGGAAGACACCAGGAACTGTAGAAAGCAAAGTGTTGTGTCAAAGTGGTGTTTGCAAAAGAAAATGTCTATCTGTCCATTTCACTTTAATGAGAAACACGGTGGTGTCTGTTGAGAATAGAGGTGAATACCTGGATAGAAAAAAATAATACTTTAACCCCTGCTCTTTGGTGGATTGTGTGTTTGCCATAATGACAGGAGATGCTTGGACAGATTCAGAAACGATGGAGAATCTAATGTTCATGGTACATTTGGTCGGTAATTAGAGCCGCATTTTTTTCCTTACAGAAATTATAGGGCATTCTGCTGATACACACACCATCTCATAGCAGGACTGTGCAGGTTGCCAGGCAGTTCAACTTCAGCAGCAACTTCATTTGTTGACGTCATCCTTCACAGTTTATTTTTTGACCACCCTCTTGGCAATTGCCTTTTGCTATGCAATTGAAGCACTTGCTAGTTACTAGCATTTGCTGCTCTTCCCGGCCAATTAAAGGAGAATTCCGGTTGATTTCAACCCGTAGCTCTATTGTTTGTAAATCAGAAGTACTGTCAGTAGCGAGAAAAACAAAAACAAACGGTGCCGCCTACACCGAGTTATCCTCCTGCTAGATTTTGCACCCAACAGTCTTAAACAAGGCTTAAACAGGGCAAGTTTTAAACATGTTTTTAGCCTCTAAACATGTTTAAAATGCCATTACTAGTGCTCAGCCATGTGCAGTTATTCCTTACGAGGGAACACAACGAATTTGACGGCAGTAGATGTGACAGAAAGGCATAAAAGTTGTGTTAATCCTTACCTCTGTTTATGTACTGCTTTCCGGTCAAGTCCCCACCAATCCAGTGCCAATCTCATACTATTCCAAAATGTATTTTTTCCACAAAAAAAACGATTTGCCGAGGTCCTGTCCATATTAATGAGCATGTATCAACAGGCTGTAACCTGACACTACAGTGAAGCAGAGCTGACCTGCAGTTCAGGAGTTCAGCAGCTCATTTGCATAGGTAACCTAGCAACAGCGGAGCCTGCCTGTCGGCAGAAGCAGGGAGGAGCTCACAGAGCTGACAGACGGAGCTTGGAGTTAGATCAGGACTAATATGAGAAAATGGTTCGAGTTTGTGCCTTTCCAAATTTCGGTCATCAAATGAAGAGATATTTGAGCTTGAGCTTTCACCGTCTACAACCTCTGCAGCCGGGAGATTTTACAGTTTTGTAGGCGGCACCGTTTGTTTTCGTTTTTCTCGCTACTGACAGTACTCCTGATTTACAAACAACAGAGCTACGGGTTGAAATCGACCGGAATTCTCCTTTAAGAGGATTGAGAAAAATACATCCATAGTAGAAGTTAACAATCAATGATGGTATAAATTATTCAATAAATTGGTTTTTCAAAAACTGTGAAGCACCACAACCACAAGAGGTCCTTGAGCATACAGTCATAAATGTGCACAAGAAATATATGGCTGATGGGTTCAGTAGTATGCTATTTAGCTGTGGATTGACAGATACACAAACACGTTCGGTTGTACATACATCCGAACACATGATCTCCTTCTATGCCTACACCTGGTAGTAATTAGATAATAATAAGTTATATATGTGTCCATTTGTTAGCCAACTTTGTTCTACTGCCTGTATCCTGCTCTTCTAGGACAGCCCAGAGTTTAACCTTGTGTTTGACAATGCTGTGGACCTATGGTTGGCCAGCTCATCAGCAGAGAAGTGTATCTTTGTTCAAATCCTGTACCACGCCTGCCAGAACTACTGGGAGGGGAAAGCAGGGAGTCTTGGCAAAGTGAGCCACCAGCGGAGAGCGAGTCAGTGTGCTCACCATGAGGTCGGAGCTGGTCCCAGTGACTGCTCACCAGGCTCTGCATCCAAAGCACTCCAGGCCCGACAGAAGAGCTACATTCCTGCCAGACAGACAGAGTTCATCAACTGCCAATCCAAACTCACAGGAGGTAAGGTCACATCATCATTGAGGTTTATAATACTATATAATTTAGTTTATACGTGAATGACGCCAGTTGTAATGTGTTGTCTTATTCTTTTAGACGCCTCCACCATGAATCTGATCATCTACCGCTGCAAAGCCTTCTTGAATCGCATGCAGAATATGATGGTTGCAAAGCGAAGGCGATCACAAGTTCAAGGTAAGGCAGTGATTAAATGGGTGGTTAAAGGTGCATTAAATGATTCTGCGCAAAGATTGTTGATATTTGAACTCAACTGAAAGAAACTAGGTGACCATAATGAGATATTTACTGAATTGAAGTGTATTGGATTAACATCACTTACTATACCTTTAAAGCTTTAGTGCGTAACGTTTTTATATTAATGAACGTCCGTTACATTCAAGCAATTGCCAAATGAGTTGCTACAAAGCTAATTAGGACTAATCAGCTCCACACAACTTTCTCTGTATTTCTCAGTATGGATATGTTCATAAGATTGTGTTGTCGAGGAGATCACGTGACCAGCAACCATGATGGCTGCAGGAGACTAAGCTCTCACTTTCACCTCTGCATTTCATTAAATAACCAGGTCTATTACTTTTTCTTCGACGCCAAATAGTTTTGTCTGTTATCATGGTGACTCAGTGAAACGCCCGCAGGTGCGAAAAAGCAGGTCTTGTTGTCGCCTAAACTGTCTACTTGTGCGGAGAAATCTGCTAGCATGGTAGTGGCTAATGGAGCGTTAGCTAACATAGCAACTGATGTTAGCACGATCACCAACATGAGGACCAAATTGCTCGGGTCTTTATTTACTTTAGTTTATCATACATTTACATGAGCAGACAGACAGCATTTAACCCTTGTGTTGTCTTCTCGTCCACCTTTTTTTTGACTTTTTTGACGCCTTTGACGTTTTACGAAAAATGACAAAAGATTTCGCAAACGCAAGTTACCCTGGTCTTTCAATCCTAGTGACGTCCCTGGTCTCAACAAATGGCCTTCACTCTCAGCCATTTCCCAACGAGTATGGCTCGCGACAGGGATACCGGCTCTCCCCCATGCTGTTTGCAATTTCTCTTGAACTGTGAGCCCAAGGCAAAATAATGTATAAATAATAATAATAATAATAAATAATGTCCGGATTAAATACAATAGCAGCTCAATATAATTATTTGCAGATGATATTTGTTGTACATTTCTGATCTTGAGGACTCTATTCCAAAAAATTTTAAGATCTTCAACAAATTTGGATCAATCTCCGGCTATGAAATTAACTGGAATAAATCTAATCTTCTTTTATTGAATAACAGGCAATGTGGCTTCAGTGTTACAATACCAACCCAAAGCAAAATTACATATTTGGGCATCACCATTCACGTGTCCCTACAGCGAGCTGTCCAGGACAACTATGAAACTATATTAAGTAGAATTCAAAAGGATCTGGCCAATTGGTCTGCACTGCCGGCTAGGGCTGAACGATTAATTGCATTTGCGATAATATCGCGATATGTTAAAACGCGATTTCCTAATCACAAAGGCTGCGATTTGGTCACGTGACTCACGAGAGCAAATCAGTCTGCACTCAGCAGACTTTCATATGAATGTTTACACCAAGCTTGGTCAGTGCTCAATATACTACTGTGATTGAAGTAGTTAAATAAAAGATGTCATTCATATAAATTCATGCATCACCTAATTTCATCATCACATACAGGCCTGGCCTCCAGGAAAGAACAGTTTGTTTAATCTATCTAATCTTGTGTTGTTCATACTATACAATGATTTATTGCTAGTTTTTGTTGAATAATACAGAAGACAAAGAGCTTAAAAAATAATCGCATATCGAATCGCAATCTCAATATTTTTGAAAAAAATCGCAATTAGATTATTTTCAAAAATTGTTCAGCCCTACTGTCACTACGGTCAAGGATTGCTGTTGTTAAAATGAACATAGTTCTTTATGTGAATTTCTTAAGTACAATGATCCCCTTAGCCCCACCAATGCACTTCTGGAAGAAACTTGATACCGTAATCCGGTAGTATATTTGGAATAGTAAACAACCTAGGCTAAAATACTTGCAACCTTGTAACATACCACAAACACGGGAGGCCTGGCCCTCCCCAACCTTAAAGTGTACACAGAGCCTTTCAGCTACGGGCCCTTAGAGTGTGGATGGACCTCACTGGAAGTCTAAGACTGCAAGACCTTGCCTTTGCAGGAGTGTGTCCAAAAACGTGTATGCTAGCCTAGGCCCTATTATTACCAACACATTGACCAACTTTAAACAGGTGGAGGAGCACCTACGATACACCAAAAGTGGCATTTGAACACCAAAATTTGGCTCAATACACACTTAATGTCTGGTAATAAACCCTTTGCTTGTAAGCAGTGGAGTGATAGAAGTATTTATACTTTAGACCAGCTATTCAATGTTGAGTTTTGAAGACCTGAGAGCTAGTTTTGAGGTCCCCAGGACATCCTTCTTCTTGTATCTTAGCTTAAGATCAGCTCTCAAATGTTATGGAGTGCCATGGGGAAACAGTCTTGAGGCGCACCCAGTCATTAAATGGTTTGCTGATTTTCCGGTGAGAGGATTAGTATCTAGGATCTATGCTAAACTGATGCAAGTGTCCATAGGAGAACTTCCAATAGTGGGGAAATGTGAGAGAGAGCTAAGCCCTGAGGGGAACGCAATTAATTGGGAGACAGTTTGGGACAAGATTTTCCATTGTTCCAAGAACCCAAATCACCAGCAGAACCACTTCAGCATATTTCATAGGACATATTGGACTCCCCAGAAGAGATACGTCTCTAAATCATTCCCACTCCCTAGTGCACGTTCTGTCAACCTGAACAAACTGGAACTTTCCTGCACATGGTCTGGGAGTGTGAACAGGTGCATGAGTTCTGGAATAAAACAACATCAATAATATCTGATGTGATAGGATGTTGAATTCCTACTGACCCGATTGTTTTGTTACTTAATGACGACTCTAAATTACACCTGCTTGGGAGACAGAAAAAAGTTTGGCTAGCCGGCTCGATAGCAACCAAGAAAATTATAGCTCAACACTGTTTTTTAAGGGTGAGGCTATTTGCACCCCTGGTACAATTAGCAGTGTATGCTATTTGTACCCTGGTGCAATTAGAAGTGCTATTCGTACCCTGGTGCAATTAGAAATGAATGCTATTCGTACCCCGCCAGTGCACACAGCAATGTGTTCTTTTAATACCCCGTCTGGTACAAATATCAGTGTATGCTATTTGCACCCCTGTGCACTTACAGTACCTTGGCATATATTTACACACAGTTATCCATACTATTCATGTATTACACCTTTTTGGAATATTATCGCCCTGACATTCGCCCTGACATTCCATAACCATAACCAATCCCACTCCTCTTGCCTAAACCTAACCAACCCAATCAGACCAGGCAACAAGTACTAGCCATTCAGGGATGAGTCCCCTAATGAATATTCATGAGTCTTCCCCTACAACCCTGCAAAAAAATGTTTGCGTTTGCGGGCCCTGACTTGCGCAATGGCATACAAATTATCCAATCCAAAATGAAAAAAACAAGATCACCTCACTGGGGAATGAAACTCCAGACTCCCAACCTAAAGCTCAGTGTTCTAACCACTCACCTAGCAGTTCTTACAAAATGTTGGACAACTGTTTACCTCTTGATGTCATCAAGCCTCGGTTGCTAGGTAACCATACTGTATACAAAAAAATAGGTACTAACTAACCATTTTCCACTAGAAATTCAATTGTTATAAACTTTAGAGACAAAACTTTCTTAATATGCCAGTTTCTGCTGTCAAGGAAAATGAACGTCTGCCATGATTTCGGTGCACACGTGCAATGTGTTTTTGTTGTTACGTCACAAGGTGTGAATAGCTCAGCTGTGTGGCCAAGGCTATTTGTACCGGAGGTGCAAATACCGGGAGGCTTGTGTCATGTGGACACGCTGACAGTTTTGTTGTCATTACTTAGAATTCCTCATGGGGGAGACAGAAACTATGCACTGTAGCTTTAAGTCATGCATTTATGTGTCATATAAGTTTATTATATATGGTCAGTACTAGTAAGCCTAGAAAAACTGTTGTGTAATTAATAAAAAATATAATCCTCTGTGGCTAATCTTCTGTGGCTGTGAAGAAGCAGTTTCAAATCTGAGAAAATAACTCTGATGATGTCATAGTGATAGAATCTGTATTAATTTAATAATAATGTATTAATATAATTGCATTGATCCCTCAAGGGAAATTACAATTTTTGTATTATCTCCAATAGTACCTGGAGACTACTTATTATATCAGAAAACCTGTGTGATAAACTGGGGCTGTGGAGATTAAAATATGTCTATGTATCATACAGGAAGGGATAAAAAAAAAGATGCTGTTGGATTGTTGTTGGAGCTTTTTTTATACTAGGGACTAAAAGTAAAAATATCTCAGCCTCTGCTGTTTGGATTTTGACCATTCTGTCTCACCTGATCTGAACCAAATCCCAGGTGGGAAACCTTCTGTTACGTGGGGAACAGAACAGACTCAAGCGCAAGGCTCACAAATGAACAGGTTTATTGTAAATACGGGGAAAAGGTAAGTGGTGAGGCAGATGCCAGGGACAGGGAAGCAGGGACTAGGAAGATGGAGAAACTTGAGGGCGAGGATACTCAGGGGACAGCGGGGAAGCTGGGATCGAGGAGAACTAACCAGATCAAATGTATACAATCTTAGAAAAACGTGAACTTTGGTTCAAACTTTGAGGTGTGAAAATGCCCTAAGACTACGGCTAACTAACACAATAGGTCTTTATTTAGTGTGCAAAGTATAAACATTGCTAATCTAAATATTTTAACTCTCATCAACATTATTAGAGAAATGTGATTCATGACCATTTTTATTCATTCAGTTAAGTTGTCTTTTTTTTTTTTTTTTTTTTTAGAACTTATATTTTTATTTAGAACCACAGCATTACATACAATAAGTATGGCATTCGGTTTTAACATGTCAGTCCATTATGTTTCTGCAATATTGACAATTCTTCTAAACTTAATTATATCGTTCACATTATACAGAGGATGAAAACAATTACACCTAGTACAAAAAAAAAAAAAAAAAGGAGAAAGGTAGAGATAAGCACAGTATAATACAATATGACCGTATAATTCAACATCACTGGAGTATTAAAGGCATTACAGGGGCCCACCTCTTTAAGAAAACCGTTTTCGGAAGTCGTAATGCAAATGTGATTCGTTCCATTTCGTACAGCTCCCATACTTTTTGAATCCAAGCATTGTATGACGGAGGGTCAGGTTTTAACCATCTGCATGTAATACACTTAATGGCAGCAGCAAGTAAAATTTGTAAATAATATTTTAGCTTTACCCTCAAGGCCCTCTGGACGCACACCTAGAAGGGCTATTATGGGGTCTTCTGGGATTTCATAATGGAAGATTTCTTTAAGGGCATCAAATATATCTTTCCAGTAATTTCTTAAATGTGGGCATGACCACAAAATATGGGTGTGGTTACCAACATGTTGGCCACAATTTCTCCAGCATTTGTCTGAGGATGGATTCCATTTTGCAATTATCTGTGGGGTTCGAAAAAATCTGGTTAATATCTTCCATTTGAATTCCCTCCAGATATTAGAGTTGGTCACAAGATATACCTCTCCAAAAGCTTCCTCCCAAATTTCAAGAGGAACTGTTTCATTAATTTCAGCTTCCCATTTTTCCTTGATCTGTAACGTGTTATTTGAATTCTTAGTCAAGAATAATAAATAACCTTTAGAAATAATTTTTTTGACTGCACGTCCAATTTGTATTTCTTTAAAATAAACTTCTATTGGGGAGGGTTTTTTGATAATTTCTAGATCTTTATGCGTTGTAAGAAAATGTCTCAGTTGTAAATATCTAAATAATTCAGACCTAGGGAGTGTGAATTCATTTCTTATTTGTTCGAATGATTTAAGTGTATCATCATGAAATAATTGGTGCAGATAATTAAGTCCATATTGAGACCGCTTTTTGAAACCCACGTCTGTACCAGATGGTGCAAAGTCATTAAGATAGCCAATGCTGGCTGCAGATGAGATTTTCTTAGACAGCCCAAATGATCTTTGTATAGTCCTCCAAATTTTTTAAGTAACTTTGGTCCATTCACCCATGGAGGCATTTTTTAATGATACACTGGAAAAGGGTACTATTTTCAATATTGATCCACTGGGTTTGTGTGTCTTCTCTCATCCATGAAACCAGGGGTCTCAATTGAGCTGCCCAGAAGTAAAACCTAAAGTTTGGGAGTCCAAGCCCGCCATTTGTTTTAGATGATTGTATTATTTTAAGCCTTATTCTTGGTTGTTTTCCTTGCCAAACAAATTTAAAATTATTTTATTAAGCAAATCAAAGACAGATTTTGGCACATCTATGGGTAACATCTGAAACAAAGAGTAATCTCGGCAGGACATTCATACGAATAGATTCAACGCGGCCAATCAAAGAGAGAGGGAGAGCTGTCCAACGATTTAAATCTTCACTAATATTTTTAATCATTTTTTTATAGTTTGTATCGTATAACTGGTCCAAAGAGGAGGGAATAAAGATGAAGTATTTAAACCCATTTTTGGGCCATTTGAACCCACTTTTAATTTGGATTTGTTTTGAAATGTTACCATTAACATCAATGGCCTCAGTTTTATCCATATTCACTTTATATCCAGAGTAGTACCCATACTTGAGAATTAGCTGTTGTAAATATGGAATTGTTGTCTCAGGAAAAGTAGGACATCATCGGCATATAACGACAACTTATGTTCCTCTCTTCCAATTACAATTCCCTTAATTGCACTGTCGTCCCTAATGAGTTGAGCAAGGGTTTCGATGCTGATAGCAAACAGCAAGGGCGACAATGGACATCCTTGTCTGCATCCTCGTTCTAACGTAAAGCGTCCAGATTTACAACCGTTAACTCTTACTGAGGCGAGTGGATTTGTGTAAAGTGTTTGAATCCATTTTATGAAATTGGGACCGAATTTAAACCGTTTAAGAGTTTGGATCAGATACTGCCAGGATACCCGATCAAATGCCTTATGAGCATCAAGTGACAAGAATACTACCTTTGCACCTGTAGACTTTGTATAGCTCATAATATTTAGCGCTCTACGAAGATTATCTCCATAATATCTCTCTGGGATAAATCCGGTATAATTTGACTAATTAATCTATTTACCCTTTTGGCAAGAATGGCAGTCAATATTCGTAGATCACTATTTAACAGTGAAATAGGCAGATATACCTGGCATTCGGCAGGATCTTTGCCCTCTTTGTAAATTACAACAATGGTTGCATCCCTCCATGAGGGCGCCACTGTACCAAATTGCAGCGCATAATGATATGCTCTTAATAAGAGTGGAGAAACTAGTTCTTTAAAGTTTTTATAAAATTCATTTATATATCCGTCGGGTCCTGGGCTTTTATTATTCTTTAACGTAGAGATTGTCTCAATTATTTCACTTTCTTTAATAGGTTCATCCAGATCCTTTGCCATTGTCTCTGTTAACTCATTCAATTTTATATTATTTAGGAACGCTGCCAGAATGTTATCATCAGAGCAAGTATCCATATTTTTGTAGAGTGATTTGTAGAAATCTGCAAAGGATTCTGCTATTTCATTAGTATTAGTGAGGGGATTGATAGAGTGACTAGATTTAATTTTTTGTACGATGTTTGAAGATCTTTGCTTTCTTAATCCGATTGCTAACAATCTGCTAGCTCTATTGCCATGTTGATAATATCTTTGGTTAATAAATCTTAGATTGCCTTCGATCTTATCAGCGATTAAGCTATTGTATTCTCTTTGCGCATCCTTTATTTTATTTAGTAATTGTGGGTTTGAAGTTTGTTTATGTTGTTTCTCTAAATTTTCAATAGTATTTTCTAATTCTTGTTGTTTAGCTACTCTCTCTCTTTTCTTGGCACTTGCAAATGAAATAATCCGAACTCTGAGATATGCTTTTGTGCAATCCCATACTATGAGTGGTGAAACCTCTGTAGAGTCATTTAGACTTAGATATAATGCAAGTTCTTTTGTGACAAAGGAGGTACATTTTTTATCATTAAGGAGCGAGGCATTTAATCTCCATTGTTTGTTTGTCTATGTCCTATGCTCCATATTAGTTCTACAGGTGAATGGTCTGAAATTGTCATTGGTAATCATTTTTTATCATTAAGGAGCGAGGCATTTAATCTCCATTGTTTGTTTGTCTATGTCCTATGCTCCATATTAGTTCTACAGGTGAATGGTCTGAAATTGTCATTGGTAATATCTTCATATCTACTAGTTGTCTTTTAAAAAAAAAAATGTTTGGTGCATAAGGATGTGTCTAGGCCAGTATTAGATTACACAATATGTTTAGTGTTGATTACTGTGTCAGCTTAGTCAAATTTAGTCGTTTTCAGTGCTCACTGTCTTTTATGATCTGTGCAACATAGGGGAAAACTTCATCTGGCAGAACCAGCAGGAATGTTTTCATATGTTATTGGGGTTTTGTAAGTTAAAGTGAAACTGGAAAAATTCATGGTTCTGTGCCAAAATACATTATAACGTTCAAGCTCAAGCTAATGTGAGGCTTCAGCTGAGGTTCGACTCACTGCTTCCATGGACGGCAAAACGTTTTTGCCGGATGATCACTTTTTGGCACGACACCGGTCCACACTGCTGACATGTGACTACATTTTTAATTATTTGCACAGCTGTATATTTTATTAAGCAAGAGAGGAAACCAAGGGGGTAAGCTTCGCTTCAGAACTCGAACCTCCTATGGCGCCATTTTTATGCAAAAAAATGATCACCTCCCATTAGCATTCCATTTACTGCCATTCATTTTGACATCACTTTACATCTGAAGCGTTCATAGACTCTATTTGTCCATTTTTTATTTCTAAAGAAACACAACAATGTATAAAAGGCTCCATTACCTTGTACCTCACGTTGTGATCCGTAGCAGACGTTTTTGTAAAAATAGGCTAACTATTTACTGTCACATAGTAGAGGAATTACCATATAGTACAGGAGAAGCTCGCAGCCAGTTTTGACTTACGTGAGCTGTTTAGGTTTAACTTTGCGGGCGGTTGTGGCTCAGTGGTAGAGTGGTCACCTGCCAATTGGAAGGTGTGCATTGGAGTGTAAATGTGTGTGAGTGTTTGTATGTGGTATCCATCAATAATGTAATCTATTAATTTGTATATACACAATCATCTAAGATGCACGAGAAATAAAGGCTTCTGCTATCGGTTGATAACTCAAACTTGCCGAGAACCTAGACACCCATTTGAATAGACTCATGCAGTACCCTCGGTTACGGTCCTTACGGTCTCGTTGAGTAGCCTGGTGCGCGGTCTCCTTGTGACAGCCTAGCCTAGCTACCACGTAGCAACATTCACTTCTCTAACATTTAACTTAACATAAATACCAAAATAACATGACGTGTATTTGTATGTGATGTACTGTACTTCCCCATCGATAATGTGTGAATTGCCTTGAACACAATCCTCTAAAATGCACCAGAAACAAGGTTTGGTTAATAACAAGACAAGAGTTTGATTGCATTAGACTCGAGTGGCCGGCCGGTTGAACGGTTACATTAGACTCGAGCAGCTGGCCTGTTACACGGTTACATTAGACTCGAGCGGGCCGGCCAGTTTCACGGTTACATTAGACTTGAGCGGCCGGCCGGTTGCATGGTTACATTAGACTCGAGCGGGCGGCCGGTTGCACGGTTACATTAGACTCGAGCGGCCGGCCTGTTGCACGTGTAGCCGGTCTGGCCTGACACTCCCTCAATTTCAGTATGCGTAGTAATGGACGACAGACATCTTCTGCTTTGCCAGTTGAACGGGGGTTTTATTTTGCATACCTGTGTACAACACACAATTAAATCAGTACAGCAGCTCTGGGTTCCTACACGCACATAGCACACCTCTCCTCACCATAGCGTACCGCTACTGACAAACACGTGCAGTGTTCTTATTAAAATAATGTAACAAAATACATTTCAATGTGATCGTATAGTCAAAATGTCATTATAAAATCAAAACCATTTCCCCACATACCAACGGCAATTTTTTATATTTCATTAATAAATGTAGAATTTAAACATGAACAAACAAAAAACTATATGTATAAATATAACATTTTCATCACAAAAAAACAAGGGGAGTACCCACATACCTGTGTACAACACACAATTAAATCAGTACAGCAGCTCTGGGTTCCTACACGCACATAGCACACCTTTAAATGAGAGGGAGAAAAGAACCAGCGCGATAAGAATCCACACACGTGTGCTCTTCATTAAGCTAGCCTGAGAGAAGTGAGCTAGCATCTCACACAAAAAGTGCCGTACACAATAAAACTGTATGTACACATTCAAACAAATATCACCATGACAATGAACAAAGCTAGTGATAGTTAAAGTATGGTAAGAACTTCTACTTAGCGGTTTTAACATGTTTTAAGTCACTTTGAACCAGAGCGCTCAGATTGTCTTACCTCTCCTAACCATAGCGTACCGCTACTGAGGAGAATACAGGAAGTGACATCACTAACAGGCAACTGGTCACACCGCCAGAATAAAATTAACAAAATAAAAGCTCCCCAAAATAAATACACACAAAACCAGATTTATATGAAAATAAATAACAAAATATCAACAAACATGGATTTTTGGTGAAATATAACAGTTAGAACACATCGGTTACACACGGTTACATTAGACTCGAGCGGGCGGCCGGTTGCACGGTTACATTAGACTTGAGCGGGCCGGCAGGTTGCACGGTTACATTAGACTCTAGTGGGCCGGCCAGTTGCACGGTTACATTCGGTCTCGTTCGGCATAGGGTCTAGGTAGCTCATTTCCTGATTGATTCTACCACCACCATTCCAGTCCAGTGGAGGCGCTAATGAGCTAGATTACTACACGCACAGTAGCAGAAGAATACCAGCTACACAACAGCCAACCATTGACATATATATAATGCCAACGGCACGAATGAAGTAAAAGAAAAAAACAGGAGTGAGTCGGTTCATTGACGTATGGCACTCGATTCTCCCGGCTCAGTGACACGAGTCGGGTTAATTAACCGGCTCTTCGGTCAGTTCGTCAACACTACCCTGCACTGGTTAACAGTAGAAAGAATGCACTAAAAATTAGCCTCTTTAAATTACTTCACCATAAACTCCAAACTCCAACTCTTCATTAAGCTAGCCTGAGAGAAGTGAGCTAGCATCTCACACAAAAAGTGCCGTACACAATAAAACTGTATGTACACATTCAAACAAATATCACCATGACAATGAACAAAGCTAGTGACAGTTAAAGTATGGTAAGAACTTCTACTTAGCGGTTTTAACATGTTTTAAGTCACTTTGAACCAGAGCGCTCAGATTGTCTTACCTCTCCTCACCATAGCGTACTGAGGAGAATACAGGAAGTGACATCACTAACAGGCAACTGGTCACACCGCCAGAATAAAATTAACAAAATAAAAGCTCCCCAAAATAAATACACACAAAACCAGATTTATATGAAAATAAATAACAAAATATCAACAAACATGGATTTTTGGTGAAATATAACAGTTAGAACACATCGGTTACATCCACCCCTCCTAGATTTCACCAAAATTCAACCATACCTTCAGGATAAGCAAATGGCAACATCGGGAGATGAACACTGAGTGTGAAAACCTGACCAGGGTTCACTGAAGAGTTCTAAACTCTGACATCAGCTGTATTAGCTGCCTAGTAACGGCTCAGAGGGAACCAAGGGTGATCAAGCCTTAGCCCCTTCCTAGATTAATATGATGCCTTTTACACCATACAAACATCTGATCACTTCAATGTACATTAAACACTCAATATACATTACATTAATCACAACATCCTTCAAATGCATATCCACAAGTACACATGTAAAGTAAACAAACATATCTGTCCCTCTAAAACAACGTTAGAAGTGACTGAGACTTTCTACGAACAGAAACTGCTAAGTCCCTGATGCCAAGAGGCTTTTGAACCATAGACTCAATGAGTCGATCAACTCTTTTACTGACCCTGCCTGCTCGAGTCCTGACTACCTGCTCTGTGTCTGCTGAGTGTGACTGAGTGGAAAGTAAGTCTGAGGCAGGTTCTGCAACTAAACTGTCCAGATCAAAGTCTCTGCCTGTGTGGCTTTGGTCACATTGAGAGCCCTGGATGTGATCCACAGACTGCCCTTCATAGTCCAACTCTGAAGCTTTCTGACTTGACTGGTCCAACAGCCCTTCACTCAATGTCTCCTGACTCTGTGTGTCCTCTGATCCATTCATTATCCATGCACTGGTTCTGCTTGCTGAATCCTCCTCCACTAACGAGTCCAATGAGTCATTTGCACAAAGTCTTTCCTCTGACCCATCAACACACAATTCCTCTTCAGGTGTCCCCACAGGTAGGAAACTGATGTCCAAGAGGAGATTACGGTGCACTACTTTCGTGCTGCCTGTTCCGTCCTCCAGCTTGTATGTATGTGTCTGCAAGTTTCGGTCTTTGACTGTGTACACTGTTGCATTCCATTTGTCAGCCAGCTTCTTCTTTCCTCTCTCTCCTTTGTTTGCCACAAGTACTCTATCTCCTATGTTCAGATGTGTGCCTTTCACCTTCCTGTTGTAGCCCTTTGCCTGTTTATCCTGTTCTCTGACAGCATGTGTTTGAGCAATTCTGACTGCTTCATGAAGATGGGACATTAGTGTTTTCACATAGCTTTTGTAATCAACAACCACTGGATCATGCAACACTTGCTTGAACATCACGTCCACAGGGAGTCTTGGAATGCGACCGAACATAAGCTGGAATGGTGCGTATCCTGTGGTTTCATGTACTGTCGCATTATAAGCAAATGTCAATGTCTGTATCTGTTGAGGCCACTTATGTTTCTCTTTAAGGGGAAGGGATCGCAGCATGCTTCCAAGCGTTCGATTGAACCTCTCGGTTCCTCCATTTCCCATGGGGTGATATGCGGTAGTGTGGGATTTGGAGACACCGGAAAGCCTGAGCAGTTCTGCTATGAGTTCGCTTTCAAAATTGGCTCCCTGATCAGAGTGGACACGTTCAGGAAACCCATACACACAGAAAACACAGTCCCACAACTTCTTGGCCACCTGTTTTGCAGTTTGATTGGTGCATGGGAAAGCATGAGCCAACTTGGTAAAATGGTCTGTCACCACAAGAACATCCACTGAGTGCTGCTTACTGTCCTCTGCACTCCAAAAGTCAAGGCACACTAGCTCCATAGGAGCGGACGTTCTGATACTTTCAAGTGGGGCTCGAGCAGAGGGATCTGGTGTTTTAGCCAGGATGCACCTTTGACAGCACTTGACATACTCCTTCACGTCAAACTCCATCTTAGGCCAAAAGAACCGCTGCCGTGCTAGATGCAGGGTCCTTGCCTGCCCTTGATGTCCAGCAGCATCATGAATGCCTTGCAATGCTTTTTCTTTGAGGCTCTCAGGTAGAACATACTGGTGTCTCTTTTGTTTGCTGATGTGGTCCCTAGTAACCCGGTAGAGGACACCATTTTGAACTTTCAATCTCTCCCACTGTTTGATGAGCACCATCACTTTTGCGTCACATTTGGCTCTTTCACGCCTGGAGGGACGCCTTCCGCGTATGACAAATGGCATGATAACCGAGATGGAGGGGTCTAGTTCCTGGCTGCGCTGGAGGTCCGCTAATGTGAACATAGGGAGGGTGTCTTGCCCTGGCGGTGACAGATCCTGAACAGACTGAATTAACTCCACAGCTCTTGTCTCAGCAGCAACTTCCCAATGGTCGTGAACCCCCATGAGAGCTTTAACAGCCCCAACATCACAGTGACACTTGAAGGAGTCAGATTGCAGCTTCATTCCCTTATAGGTTGATTTCTTCACCTGTTGACACTGAACCTTTAACCTGAAGGTGTCTTGAATGCCATCATGACTCACACCCTCAGCCTCAGCAAGAAGGTTAGTGTACTGTTCTGTGATGACTCTGTGACTGATCGTTTTCGCAAAGGGGTCGCGGCTGAGTGCGTCTGCGACCACATTCTTGGTGCCAGGTATGTGTCTCAGGTCGAGCGTGTAAGGGGCGAGTTTGGACACCCAGCTGCTCACAAGCATCGAGCTTAGGTTTCGTCATGATGTAGGTAAGAGGGTTGTTATCAGTCCATACTGTGAAAGAGTGACCTCTTAGCCAATGGCTGAATTTCTCACACACACTCCATTTCAGGGCCAGAAATTCTAACCTATGAGCTGGATATTTCCTTTGAGAACTGCTCAGGGTTTTACTGGCAAAAGCGATAGGGCGTGCTTTGGTTTCACCAGCTGGTATTTGTGATAACACAGCTCCTAACCCATCTAGAGATGCATCGATGGACAGAAGGAGAGGCTGAGAAAAATCTGGGTGTGAGAGAACAACACAGTTCAAAAGACTATCCTTCAGGTTACTGAGAGCCACGTCACATTCATTTGTCCAATCAGAGGGTCTGAGCTTCCTAAATGAGCCAGTGTTGGAACTTGTTCTGACTTTTCCACGTTTCTTTTGTCCAGCAGTGAGAGCAAACAATGACTTGGCTATCGAAGAACAGTTAGGAATGAAATGTTGGTAATAGAACACCATTCCCAGAAAGGATTTTATCCTCTTTACTGATGGTGTACAGCCATCATCCTCCATCAGGTCCTCTTTCGACATTTTAGATATGACCTCAATTTTTGCTGGGTCCACAGCCACTCCATTGCCATCTATAATGTGACCAAGAAACTTGACTGAAGATCTCAACAAGTGGCATTTTTTAGGGCTCAGTTTAAGGTTGTGAAGCCTGAGCCGCTGGAAAACAACCTCAAGTCTCTCCAAAGCCTCTTCTTCAGTTGCAGCAAAGACTAGCAAATCATCAAGGTAACACAATAGACTGCTGAAGTTCAGATCACCAAATATGCTGAGCATCATTCTCATGAATGAAGCAGGACTGTTGCACAGACCCTGTGGCATCCTGTTGTACTCATACAGTCCCACTGGGGTCGTGAACGCTGTGTACTTCTTGTCATCCTCTGCCATCGGTATATTGTAGAAGCCAGAGGTCAAGTCCATGGTGCTGAAGTAGGTGTTTCCACCCAGGGCTGCTAGACAGTCTGATTGGTGTGGTAATGGGTGCGCATCCTTGAAAGTCCTCGCATTCAGCCACCTGAAGTCGGTGCAGAGCCTCAAATTGCCATCCTTTTTCCACACCAAAACGAGGGGAGAAGCATATTCACTCACTGATTTCCTTATTATCTCCTGTTCTTCCATTTCAGACAGAACCTGTCGCAATTTCTGATAATGGGCTGGTGGTACCCGCCGATAGGGAAGGCGGAAAGGTCTTTCATCAGTGAGTCGAATACGATGTACAAAGCCTTTCGCCTCGCCACAGTCCAGTGTATGTTTGGAGAAAATGTCATTGTACCTTTCAAGCAGATCAACCAGCTTCTGTCTGCCCACTTGACCAGCATGGCACTGATCAACATCGATATCATTGAGCCCAACCTGTTGCAGTCGCTGTTTTAAGTCTGTGGATCTGGCAGTGTCAGGCTTTGTCTTTGGCTTGTCTCTTTCAGGTTGGCTGGTGCCCTGGAAAACCTCAAAATCTTCCACAGCTACACAAGGAGACACATCTGCCAGTTTACTGTTTCTTTTCAATGTGATGGGTTTGTTTGACATGTTGGTGACTTTCATAGGAACCCATCTATCGCCCCATAAAGGTGTGATAACGCGCCCCACCATGATATTACGAGGCATGGATCTGGACGTGGTGGGCTCAACTACCACTGTGCTGCCTGGTGACATGGGAACATTACTCGGCAATTTTCCCCAGACTAGATGTTCTTGTCTCGCCAGCAGGGTGACAGACTGCTGGAGCTTAACAGTGCCAATTCTGTCTGGAAGATCCTTGCCTCTCCACCTGGATGAATTTGCCATGAGGTCGAGAAACTGTTCACACTCAGGAAGAAGATTGCCACTGGACACAAGGCGCCAATAGTCACTGGTTATTTTGAGCTGGTGCATCAGAAATCTGATGACATTTGTGCCGATGATCAGGTCGTCGCGTTGCCCAGGCACCACAAGGACAGGCACGATGCAACGCTCTCCGTACAGTTCCATCTCCACTTCATACATGCACTTGGGTCGGCTCAGTGACCCGCCACAGCCTACCAACACCACCTCCTGAGTCAATGGAATGGGTTCTGGGAGCTCATTTAACATCTTTTGCTCTGCTTGCTCACTTAGCGTGCAGGCCATGGAACCAGAGTCAAGCATCCCTGGACCTGGAAAACATTGTTTATGGTGACAGAGGTGTAAAAGAGTTCATCATAGGATCCCACTCTCTGTGTGTTTTGCACTATTACGTTAGCACCAGTGGGAGCTGCTGCACATGCTCTTATGTAATGTTGCTCAATATCACTGATGAGGGTCTTTTCCTTTGTGCCCACACATTCCCTCTCTAAATGCGGGCCAACTAGTTTAAGGTCTGGGGGCTTTGGGGAGAGGAGGTGCTGATCTGACCTTGGCCAGGCTGCCGCCTAGGACAGTTTCTCTTTATGTGATTTGGCTCGAAACATGCCAGACATAGACGTTTCTGCCTGCAGTGTGCGAGAGTGGAGTGCTGCGATGACTGGCAGACCCTGCAAGACTTATGCTGTATCTGATCAGAGAAGGCAGGTTTTTGTGCAAAATGGTTGTTCTGTGATAGTGCACGATCAAAAAGGCTTACTAACACTTTCAGACAATCATCATTGCATGTAGGTCTGGTCACAGTGATGTCCTTCTGCACAGGTGACTCGTCAAGTGTAGGAGCCTGAGTGTGTACTGCTATTGGTCTGAGGCGTTTTGATTTGGAGAGCCCTTCTTTCATTTCAATTTGGTAGCGATCAATATGCTCTTGAACCTCACTGGCTGCCCATTTATCTGGTGCTTTAAACTTGAAAACAGCGGCAAGTGTGGGATCTGGGCAGTGTTTAACAAACATCATAGCTACTTCCTGACAAGGATCTTCCATGCGCCCGTCCCAACCTTTTCAAGCCCTCCTCTGCCGCATCAACCGCCTTGTTCAGCCTAACCCAGTACTCTACAGGGGACTCTCCTGTCACTGGGGCTGTGCTGTAGAAGTCAGCCATAGGCATACAAGAATATGTCACTTCACTGAAATGTTGTCGGAGGATGTCATATATGACTTTTGGTTTTTTTCTTGAGGCTTCATGGATGGGCTGCTTCTCAAAGTTATCCTCACAATGTCTTTAGCCTTGCCCATTAACTTAGACATTATCTCAGAATGCTGTTCTTTCAGAGGTATGCCACGTTTCCGAAGATACACTTCCATTAAATCTTCCCACTCACAGACTGTGTTCTTGTCAGACCCATCTCCTCTGAAGACGGGAGGCTCTTTCACATCTGACTGGAGGACGAGCTTTGCACCGGTCAAGTTGAGGTAAGTGGAGTCACTGAATGGCTGGTCTGCACTGCTCTGAGCTTGCGCACCACTAGCATTGCTCCCTTTACATTCACCTTTTAACTGATCTCTTATAGTCTGTCCTACCTGCTGAGCGATATGTGTTATCAAACTATTTAAATCTGGATCATTAGTGGCTGGGAAATATGAAAGCGTATCACCCTGACTATGGCTAGCTGCCTGACCAAGTATGCGGGTGGAACTAAAAGCTGGTGAGTCTACATTACTTGCACCTCGCAACGGAGTACAGGGCAACCCACTGATCGCTCTCCCCCTCCCAAGAGCAAAACTAAAACGGTCACCTGTTACACTGTCCTCAGCCATTTCCCCAGTAACATTTGTCATTTTATCTGTACACTTAGATACACAATACAATATGTTGAAACGACAACTTTTACTCTTAAGACAGCAAAAGCAGAATGAACAGTTTCAAAACCCCTTTTTCCTCTTTTCTTTTTTTCTTCCAATGCTATAAATAACTTGTAACATGAATGAGTGTCAAGTAGCAACCTCTGGTGACCAAACTGGTGTTGATCCACGACTCCAGACGCAGCGGCGAAACAGCCTGAAGCAGTGTGGATCCGGGTAACGGCACCACTGTAGCCGGTCTGGCCTGACACTCCCTCAATTTCAGTATGCGTAGTAATGGACGACAGACATCTTCTGCTTTGCCAGTTGAACGGGGGTTTTATTTTGCATACCTGTGTACAACACACAATTAAATCAGTACAGCAGCTCTGGGTTCCTACACGCACATAGCACACCTCTCCTCACCATAGCGTACCGCTACTGACAAACACGTGCAGTGTTCTTATTAAAATAATGTAACAAAATACATTTCAATGTCATTATGAAAATGTCATTATAAAATCAAAACCATTTCCCCACATACCAACGGCAATTTTTTATATTTCATTAATAAATGTAGAATTTAAACATGAACAAACAAAAAACTATATGTATAAATATAACATTTTCATCACAAAAAAACAAGGGGAGTACCCACATACCTGTGTACAACACACAATTAAATCAGTACAGCAGCTCTGGGTTCCTACACGCACATAGCACACCTTTAAATGAGAGGGAGAAAAGAACCAGCGCATAAGAATCCACACGTGTGCTCTTCATTAAGCTAGCCTGAGAGAAGTGAGCTAGCATCTCACACAAAAAGTGCCGTACACAATAAAACTGTATGTACACATTCAAACAAATATCACCATGACAATGAACAAAGCTAGTGACAGTTAAAGTATGGTAAGAACTTCTACTTAGCGGTTTTGACATGTTTTAAGTCACTTTGAACCAGAGCGCTCAGATTGTCTTACCTCTCCTCACCATAGCGTACCGCTACTGAGGAGAATACAGGAAGTGACATCACTAACAGGCAACTGGTCACACCGCCAGAATAAAATTAACAAAATAAAAGCTCCCCAAAATAAATACACACAAAACCAGATTTATATGAAAATAAATAACAAAATATCAACAAACATGGATTTTTGGTGAAATATAACAGTTAGAACACATCGGTTACACACGGTTACATTAGACTCGAGCGGGCGGCCGGTTGCACGGTTACATTAGACTTGAGCGGGCCGGCAGGTTGCACGGTTACATTAGACTCTAGTGGGCCGGCCAGTTGCACGGTTACATTCGGTCTCGTTCGGCATAGGGTCTAGGTAGCTCATTTCCTGATTGATTCTACCACCACCATTCCAGTCCAGTGGAGGCGCTAATGAGCTAGATTACTACACGCACAGTAGCAGAAGAATACCAGCTACACAACGGCCAACCATTGACATATATATAATGCCAACGGCACGAATGAAGTAAAAGAAAAAAACAGGAGTGAGTCGGTTCATTGACGTATGGCACTCGATTCTCCCGGCTCAGTGACACGAGTCGGGTTAATTAACCGGCTCTTCGGTCAGTTCGTCAACACTACCCTGCACTGGTTAACAGTAGAAAGAATGCACTAAAAATTAGCCTCTTTAAATTACTTCACCATAAACTCCAAACAATTAAACTCACAATTTGTACTAACATTCATTTAACAAAATACCCACAACTAGCAATAGTGTTGAAAAGCAACTATTCAAAGCAACTATGAAATTACTATTCATAACCAATAGATAGAATAATTAGCCCTTTTCACAGACAATATACAGTAGTTAGTCCACTAGCCTTTTTTGGCTAATTTCCTTATTAGCATATGAATGCAGCACCTTAGCTAACCTGTTAGCTTTGCACTATTAGCACCAATCATAAATGCTAGCGAACTTCACAGTGACTCAGCATCCAGGTTAAATACAAGGAATGTCAAAGGCCTGTTAGCATGGATGCTAGCAACTCAAGGCCTAGTGAATGACTCACCATTTTAACGGAATTCACTGTCTTTAACTGCATGACGACAGTGGATTCAGGCGCCAAAAGGGATGTGACTAAATCTAGTGATCTAACACAGCCTAGTTGATAGTTGATTGGTCAGCTCACGGACCATAGCTGATTGGTCAACTCACAGACCCAAGTTCACCCGTTGGCTTATTCACAAGCCCATCAAAGCCAACAAAAGAATAAGTGAAATTTAAATCATTTTCCACTATTTTCTCCCATGGCTTTTACCAACTACTTTTGACCACATTTAAATAACTTGGAAAATAAAAGGAATACCTTAAAATAAAATATAGAGGTGTCATTATCAAGCCTGGGCTACACCTGCCTATGCACATTCAACCTGCTATGGGCCTGTTCATACGAGTCAGCCAGCACTCTGGGAGTTTAGAATCCAGTTTGCAGTGTTCATACACTTAACTAATAAACTAGAATATGTTCCAGTAACAATCGTCTTCATGATCAAAGAAACTTTTTGTATCTGTTTTTCATTTGTATTTGTACCATGGCACGCTTCCTCTCTCATCTATGAGCTCACTTTATCAGTCTCTTACTGTTGTAACAGTTGAAGGAGCATTCTCAGAGATAGGCCTGTTTTTATTTAGTAGTCTAGTTATTTAATATTATTTTTCATTTACATGTGTTGCAGCTGTATATTTTCAAACAGGGAAGAAAACCCATCTCCTTATTTTAATCAGTCTGTTTTAATGAGAATGCTTGTGACATCTCACTTTGGCTTTGACTTACAACTGAACATTACATACACTGAGCCCACTTTGCACCGAAAAATACCAAGATATGATTTTTGGTCCATATCGCCTAGGCCTTAGCTGCCCCAACAACACTTCAGTCTCATCTTGGAAATACCTGTGTTTTTGCTGGACTGTCTGACGACCACCACATTGTGTATGAATGCAGTTTACTCATCTCTGATCTGTTCTGTCAGACGCATGAAGAGAAAAAACACTGCTTGCATCTCCCATCCATTATAAAACTCTGCAAAGAAGATGTTTAATGGTGTAAACAACAAACACTTTTCTTCAGTAAACTGCTTCCTTTTCTCAGGGACATTTAGAATGTTTCCAGTGTATTCTAAATTTCAAAATAACTAACTTTCTGTCAGGTTTCTTCATTACCATCACCATATATCGCCATGACTCCTCAGGTCCTATCATCCGTGGCTTGTGTCTCTCTGGGTCATTTTCCCTTCTGTCTTTTTGTCTATTGTCCTCACCTCTCAGTTGCAGCAGAATGGACTCTCTGTGATGTGGCAGTCAGATAAGAGGGGACTTTGTTTATTTCGGGGAGGTTGATACAATAGCCGGTCTTTAGAAAGCCTGTGGCTCTGAGACTGACAGGGAGCACGGTGCACCATTGAACCCGCTGACAGGGCAGTGTAATGGGTGAGAGACGTGCCAAGCTGCAGCAAGGCACCAAAAACAGCCTCTGAGACTTACGGAGTAAAACAGGCCAGTTTTAGGACAGAGAATACACTACCAAGATGGTTTTCTTTCAGGGATTGGCTCTTTGCACCCGGGGGCTGGGTCGGCTAATTTGACAACTGTATACAGCTAACCAAGCTACAGTTAGTGGTTACTTTAGCAACAAGTAATGTTATCCTAAAGCTAACGTTATGTTTTTAAAACTCATTAAATCACCTCGGTACTACATTCACTGTCGTCAAACTGGCCAAATAACCTTTATGACATCTTAATGACAAGCCAAAATGGTTCCATTTTTTTTTTTTTTTATTCTGTATTTTTTATTGGCAATCAGAAATTCTACAAAGCACAGTTGAAAACACTTTGTTACGTGCCTGTTTTTCCATTTATCCACCACATCGGGGGAAGATAATACAGGACAAAGTGTTGAACACAAGTTCAAATCATGTCCATCGGTTCATTAATAACATAACAATTGTATCGAGGAGAACCTTACTTATAATTTAAAATGAATTAAGACCACATCAGTCAAATAAAACATAAACCTTCAAGTACATATATATCAATATTCATCCCTTTGTTATTCTCAGCATACATCAATTTCTGCTCCCAAACTAAATCTCACAACACAACTGGGAGGAATGGTACTATTGCATGCATGTCTTATGAAAAGTCCTGTTTTAGGGACCTTATAAAGTTCAATTCAATTTAATTTCAATTCAGAAAGTCTACCCACCTTGACCATATACTGGCGAATTTACCCTGATGTATTCTTAGGGAATATTTTAATTGTTCCATTGTATAGATTTGATGAATAATGTCTATCCAGTCCTCAATTACTGGGGCTTGGGGCTTTAACTCTTACAAGTTTTTGTTTTTTTATATGCAGCCAGCAGGATTATCATAAGAGTTCTATCTTTGGGGTGTATCTGGGTTATTACACAGGTAGAGAACGTCAAATCTGAAAGGGATAGTAGTTCTGAATATCTCCTCAAAATTTTTATGGATATTCTTCCAATAAGTCATTAAAACAGGGCATGCCCAGAATATGTGATAGTGACCTGCACTGCTAGTCTGGCATTGTCTCCAACAGTCTAAGTTACCAGTCCTGTGTCGCTTTTGCAAAGGGTTGATAAAGAAATTTACTTTAACTGGTATTTTTGAGTAATATCTCTAACGGGTTTATAAAAAAATGAAAGCCAGAACTTGTGTCTTCAACACATTAAGTTTATAACCAGATAATGAACCATAATCTTCCAGATCAATACGGGTAAAGATTTGGCGGGTTGTTCTAAGTGTCAATAGGTCATCCGCGAATAATGCCAGCTTTTGTTCCCCTCCAGTAGTTGAAATCCCTTTGATATTCTGGTTCTGACTAATCCATTGACCCAACTGCTCAATAAATAAGGAGCGGAGAGACAGCACATCCCTGGCTGTAACCCCGCTGAAGAGTAAAAGGGGCATTAAGGTTCCCATTTACATTTACTTTAATTTTGGCTGTTGGTTTATCATATAATGTTTGAATTATTTTAATAAATCCTCATGAAAACCACATCTATACAGGAACTTTATATAAAATTTCCAGCTACAGTAAATACATCAAAAGCCTTAGTGCACCTAAACTAATCAGGGCTGATTCTATCTTATTCTCTGTAACATGTCGAATCATATATAATGTTCTTCTAATATTATCCAGTGTTTGTCTCTTCTTAATAAAGCCAGTTTAGTCAAGATAGATACGATCTGGAGTGGCTATGGCATGGAGCTGAGCGGTCGCATTTTCGAGCTCTCCATAGGAATCGGCTAAATGTACTTATCCTGAGTTAAAAGCAAACGCACTCCTTCACCAAACTTAAGTTTAGTGCATCTGTAATCTAAGACATGTCGACCAAACAATCTAAAACCAACTCGGGCCATCAAAAAAAGGCTCAGAACAAGGCCAACCGGCTCGAAGAAACAGGAGAAGATGCTAGCATGCTAACTCACCGATGTGCACGCTTCTGGAGCAGCAGGGATTTTAGAGGCTATTGCAGCCCTGAAAAATGAGTTCTGACCGCAATCAACAAGATTAAGTCAGACTTTAAAGACTTTTCAGGGAGACTGGAACAAGCAGAGAACCGTATTGGTGACATGGAGGATGATATTGCTAATGCGAAAACCAGAATTACGATACTGGAGAAGCAGGTGTCTGAGCTCACCTCTCTCAGACTGGTGAATCTCCCGGAGAAAGTTGAAAAAGGCGATGCAGCTGCTTTTCTGGAAAAGTGGCTACCCGATGTCCTAGGACCCGAGCCCTTTCCTGCCCAGCTGATTATCGAAAGAGCTCATAGACTACCAGGTGCGCCACAATCCTCTGCTCCGCGTGTCATGATACTGAAGTTTTTAAACTTCCAAGACAAGATCCGAGTCATGCAGGCAGCCAAAAAGAAGGGTAAGATCATGTATGATGGCCACCATGTCATGCTTTTCCAAGACATCTCCACTGAACTGCACAGGAAAAGAAAGCGATTTGATGATGTGAAACGACGACTACGGGACCTGAAGATAGACTACGGTATCATTTACCCTGCTAAACTCAAGCTGCTCCACGGAGGGAAACCTTGCATATTTGCTGATCTTGCAGGTGTTGAGTCGTTTATTAAAGAATTGGACACCTAGCAACTTGGCCACGGCTAGCTAACGGGATTACACTGTGAGGACCTCTGTCAGTGACGGGACTTTTTAACGGCAGCAGACGATGTGATCAATTAACCTGAACTCTTTTTCCACCTACTAAGAAAAGGTACTGTAACGATGCTTTACCAGGCTGCACCTGACTGTCACTATATGCTGATGTGGTTTTAATCCCACACAGACAGATGCTCATATGGCTCATAACGGCATACACTCCAATTGTTTTAAGAACGATATTACAGTTTACATCATTCCTTCCTATTACATATGTGTGGCCTGGTTGAAACTGTTTATGCTTGATTTTATTTTATATGTCTTCTAATCTAAATTTGAAGTTTACATCCTGGAATGTTAGAGGTATGGTGAAGTTGGCTAAAATTAAGCAAGTCCTCAGTAGGGTTAAACAACTCAAATTGTTAGTTGTATATCTCCAAGAAACCCATTTATTGTCAGATGAAGTGATAAAGATAAAAAGGAGATGGCCAAGGTAAGTAATATCAGCCTCCTACCTATCACACACCCAAGAGGTGATGATCCTAATCCATAAATTGATACCCTTTAAAGTGGACAACGTCATCCGTGACATGGGGGGTAGGTACCTTATTTTCCAGGGTACATTGATAAATGAGAAGATAAACATGATTAATGTATATGCCCAAAACGAAGACAATCCCAAATTCTTTGAAAATTTATTTTTATTAATTGCTTCTCTCCCAGGGAAGGCTCTTATAGCAGGTGATTTCAACTGCACTTTAGATCCTAAATTGGATCGTTCAACTGGGATGGATTCCTCTCATATACAAAGTAGGAAGAAACTGTTACAGTATATAAATGATCTGAATTTGTGTGAAATCTGGAGGAGACTGAACCCAGATAAATTAGAATTCTCCTCTTATTCTCCCCGATTTAAGTCATACTCACGACTAGATTATTTCCTGATTTCCAGTTCTATGCTCTCCTCTGTGATAGAATGTAACTATAACAGCATACTGCTGTCAGACCACTCCCCTACTTCACTTGTATATAGAGCCCAAGGGGTAGTTAAAGGGACTGCTAGATGGAGATTTCATCCCAGATGGCTGTCTGATTGGAATTTCCTGCAATTTTTAGATGCCCAAAATGAGTCATTCTTCAATAAAAATACAGATGAGACCTCTGCTATTGTCAGATGGGAGGCCTTTAAGGCATACATCAGAGGCATGATCATAGCTTACACCAGTTCAAAAACAAAAACTCAAGTTGAAAATGAATGACCTTGACCACAAAATTAGACAATTGGAAAGAGAGGCCTTTTTGGACAGTTCCACAAAAATAAAACAATAATTAAAGTTACTTAGCCCAATACGAGGACATTTCCACATCCAAAGCAGAAAATAGTTTAATCCGGCTCAAACAGAGTTACTATGATCAAGGTGAAAAACCGGGGAGATTGTTAACCTGGTGAATAAAGAAATTAGATGCAGACAGGGCAATTACTGCAATTCAAACTCAGAGTGGAGCAATAACAACAGACCCACAGGAAATTAATGATACTTTCTCCATCTACTATAAAATATTATATTCATCCGAATCCCCAGGGAATCTGGAAACACAATCTGAGTTCCTGGATGATCTTTATATTCCTCCCATATCAGACGATTTTAAAGAACAATTGGATAAGAAACTAGATGCCTCAGAAATTGCTGGCGCCATTACTAATATGAGAGGAGGTAAAGCCGCAGGCCCCGACGGTCTTCCAGTTGATATCTACAAGATATTTAAAGATAAATTAATTGAACCCCTTTTAACTATGTATGAGGAGGCCTTTCAACAGGGTTGTCTTCCAGATTCCCTGAGGAGCGCGCTGATAACACTTATTTTGAAACCCAGTAAGTCCCCTACCAATTGCACATCGTATAGACCTATTTCACTGCTTAACACAGAAGATTATCGCTAAAGTAATGGCTAGAAGACTGGAACCGGTGCTCCAGACAGTGATCAACCCAGATCAGAATGGTTTCGTGAAAAACCGTCAAGCTTTCCATAATGTCAGAAGGGTGTTGAATTTGATAGATGCAAGGGAGGGAACCCCTGACACCGCTATTCTGTCCGCTATTCTGTCCTTAGATGCTGAAAAAGCATTCGACAGAGTGGAGTGGAGCTATTTATTTGATGTGTTATCTCGCCTTGGCTTTGGTAACTACTTTCGAAAATGGATTGAGACACATTATTTCAGTACCCAAAGGCAGTACCCAATGGCAGAGGTCTCCACCAACTATATAATATCATCTTTCAAACTCACAAGAGGTACTCGTCAGGGTTGCCCCCTCTCGCCAATGCTATTTGTTTTAGCAATGGAACCACTTGCAATAGCGGTGAGATCGCACCCCTCAATTTCAGGTATAAAAGTATCAGACACCAAACATCGCATTGTAATGTATGCCGATGACACCCTCTTACTTCTAACAGACCTAAGTAACTCAATTCTTAATCTGACTAATTTAATTGACACATTCGGAAAATTTGCAGGCTTTAAAGTAAACAAAACAAAATCATCTATTATGTTCTTGAATAAGCGGGAGCGAATAAATCCGGTGATAAACCACCCTTTCAATAATGCGGTAAATGGATTTAAATATCTCAGTATCACCATTACCCCAACCATTAAAGATTTAATATCCTGTAACTATGATCCTATGATTTCTACAGTAACTGAATCCATGAATCCATGAATTCATCAATGCCAATCTCCCTTTTTAGGGTGTATAAATATAATCAAGATGAATATACTACCAAAGTTTTTATACCTATTTCAATCCATCCCTTTACCCCCACCGCCACAGTTCTTCTCCAAAATGAAGCAACTATTTACTAAGTATATTCGGAATAACAGGAGGTCAAGGTTGAGACTGTCACTTCTTTACCTGCCTTATGAGAGAGGAGGGTTACAATTATCCAATTTACAATGGTACTTTTGGGCTGCTCAAATTAGAGCTGCAATGTACTGGTTTTTGCCTGAACCTTATATACCATGGGTGCAAATTGAAAGTATCTGCATTTAAAGGCCAGCGACTTGACACTTATTTATAAAAAAACACTGAAGCTGAACACAATTAATGTCTGGCCCCAGTCATTTCTTGGTGAATCTACTTTTTCTACTTTTTTTTAATCTACTACTGTTTTCAGGCTTTTCACCAATATGGGGGAATGATAACTTCTCTCCTGGAAAAAAAGACCAAGGTTTTAAAATGCGACAAAGGGCATCTGTAAAGTTATGGATCTATATAAGGAAAGTAAACTAGCTTCATTTGAGGAACTTAAAAATGTATGTGATATACCTCGGACACACTTATTTAAATATTTACAGTTAAGGAGTTTTGTTTATACACAGACACATTCCTATATACAACCCTACTTGTCCATGTTAGAAAACCTAGCAATGAATAATTGTACTGGCAAGGGTCAGATATCCTTACGCTGGTGAAAAACCATAAAGACTCTACTGAGCATAAGCAAACTCAGAGGAGGACTGATATCTCAGAGGAGGACTGGAGAGAGGTGTGCTCTAGAGCACGAGAGCACAACTCCTAACAAATACCCATCTCAAACTGATTCAATATAATTGGATTATGAGGATTTATGTTACTCCGGAAAGACTGAATAAAGTAAATCCAAATATTCCTGATATCTGTGTTAAATGTAATGTTGAAAAGGGCACCTTATTTCATTGTCTGTAGGACTGCCCTGAGATACGAAAGTTCTGGAATGAAGTTATAAAATGTATTTCTAAAATGACCTTAAATCCAGTGCCTGACAATCCTGCACTTTGCATTCTTAATCTGTATCCAAAGGACTGTATGTTAAACAGCAAAGAGAGGAAAATTACAGACTTATGTTTAGTACAAGCTAGACGCTTGATTTCTCTCTGTTGGAAAGATGTCAAGAGCCCTTCTGTTGGTTGCTGGCTGAAAGAACTTATCCTTGAAAAGTTAACATACACAATGAAAAAGAAATCAGCCGAATGCATTCTTGGAGAACTCTGAAGTTGAGGAAACTCTGGAAACTTGAAGGCGATATGTCCCTAAATGTTTTTTTTAGCTATTTCTTTTTTCTTTGGGGTGGGGGGAGTGGATTCTTTTATAGTTTGACTGTTATATGCTTTGTTAAATGTATCAACATGTATTTTTGTAAACTGTTAAAATTCAATAAATACATGTTTAAAAAAAAAAAAAAGAGATACGATCTGGTAAACCTTTTTGCAATAACAGATGTGAACAGTTGGTAGTCTACATTTAAAACACTGATATGTCTCAAATTATTACATTCTTGTCATTTTTTTCCCATATGGAATAACGGAAATAATTGCTTCTCTCCATGAGGGAGGCATTTCTTGCATTTTAAGTACCCAACTGTAGACCCTGAGTAAAAAAAGGTCCCAACTTATCCCTTTTAGTTGCAATGGTAGGGAATTAAATGACCCAATCGCAGAGACGAGGCAGGCAGGCAGGAGATGGTTGAAGCTCAGGGATTTATTAAGTAAACACAAAATCAACCAAGGGAGACCTTGGAGACCAATTCCAAAAGAATGAAGACAAAAGGCATCCAAACGAGCAAGGAAGTAAAAAACCAGGAACAAACAGAAACAGGCGAGAGTTGACACAGACACTCACAAACTAACCAGACAAGGACGCAACCCTAACCCACGATCTGACAAGAGACAAAGGGAACACAGAGGCAAAATACACAAGGTATTGAGTAAACCAGGAACACATTAGGAGAGACAAATCAACAAAGGCGGGAAAACACAGGAAGTAAAACTAGATAAGACAAGACAGAAAACCAGACTTTCAAAATACAACAGGAAACAGAACATAAACAGGGACATTCACAACAGGGAACACAACATAATATACACAGACCACAATACACAGCACAGGATAAATTTACAAGACAGGGAACAGAAAAATACAGAGGAAAAATACAAAAACAGGAAACCTACAGAACTCATAACACAGGCAACAGAAATAGAACAAAATGCAAAGCAAAATACCGAAACCATAACACTTAGCACCTCATACCACTCAGAGGTGAACCCATCCGCACCAGGAGAGCTACCTGTATTCAGTCTTGAAATGGCCAAATTAATTTTATTAATTGTCACTTCAGCTCTGAGAATATTATTTTGTGTTTTTGTAATAGCTGGTAGATGGAGTAAGTGTAAAAGGTTTTCTTTCTGTAAGTCATTATCTACTTGATGCTTTCCATAGAATGTCAGCAGATGTTGAATTTTCTCTTGTTTGTATTCAATCTCGTTAGTCTCAAGATTTTTTATTTTGTAAATGGAGCTGTCTGCTTATTTTTTCTTTGATTTATAAGCTAAAAAATGCAGATTCTTTGCCTCCAACTTCCCAATATTTTTGTTTATGTAAAACAAGTTTCTTTTGTATTTCCTGCATGTATATTCCATTTGTTTGCGCAATATTCAAATCCATATTATTTTTATGTTCTTTTTGAAACATAAAACATTTTTTAATTCTAACTAGTTTCCTTAATTGTTTGTTTTAATTTTTCAAATGGACAATAATGTTGACCCTCATGACTGCCTTGAATGCATCCCAGAGCATGGGGGGCCCCACCTCCCCTGTATCATTTAGCTCCACATACACTTGAATTTCTTTTTCTAATGCTTCCTTGATTTGAGGGCTGTTAAATATACTTGAATTAAGTCTCTATAATGTTTGTCTCGATTTCTGATTCAGATTGACAGTAAGATAAATTGGGCTGTGATCTGAGATATCAATATTTTCTATATCAGATAATTCTATGTAAATCTGTAGTCTATCCGTGTACAAACAGAGCCCCACTCACTTTGCTCATCCCCAATGAGAAATAGTATAGTCATGGTCAGCTGGATAGAGCTCCCTCCAGAAATCAATAATTCCCACTTCCTGCATCATAGTCTTCCTATATTGTCTAGTGGTCTTGATGAGTCGAGTTTGTCATGTCACTACCACATATTAGAATTCCTTCTGATGCCATAATGTCAAAACATTTTTTTCTAAAAATCCCATTCACTGTTTGGGGTTGCATATAGATTAAGCAGAGTAATCATGGTACATTCCAACTTCCCTTTTATTAAAACGTACCTCCCTTCACCATCCTTTTCTTCCAGAACGTGTTCGTACGTGAGGGCATTACTTAGTACAATTGCAACCTCTCTCTTGTTGCCAGATTTATGTGTCAACGAAAATACATGTTAAAACCCTGACCTTGCTAGTTTTATATGCTCAGTTTCACTCAGGTGTGTTTTTTTCTTTCTTCAACTTAGACAGTATCTTGCCCCTTTTTATCAGATTATGCAACCCGTTCACATTGAATGAAGTGATTTTTTTTTTACCTTGCATATTACCTGGATTTTATATGGATGTTATGTTGTGTAATAGTACCCTACCATCAGGGCTGGACTGGCCATCGCCGATATAAATAGGCTTTTTTCTATTTTTTGGCCGGGCCGGCCCATAAAGAACTCACAGTGGCCCATTGGTTAATTTTCTTTATTGGCACTGGCCTGACCCAATCAAATCCAGGAACCCCCTTCCCCACTCCGGGCCGCAAATTTACGAATCCCACTATGGCCATGCCTCCCGGCCGTGAGACACGAGCTGTAATAGTTATGCTGGAAGTTTAGCATTCACGTTAAAAACCACGAAAGTGCAAGGGAGGTGCAGAGAAATTACATGAGAAAAAGATTAAGGATCTAAAGGCGGATTCCTCAAAATGTGCCAAAATTTCTGACATGTTTGGGGCTGTAGTAACTGCTTCAACATCAGTATTACCTGAAGCCGAGGAGCAGAGGTGGCTGGCTATACAGAGAAGCAGAAACAGCATCATGACAGTGAAGAAGCCAAGGAGGAGGAGAGTGACCATGACAGGGCCATGGGAGCGAGTGAGGAAAAGATGGAAGAGAGAGTAGATGACGACGTGGTAAGGAGTAGGCAAATTAACAGGGACTCTCAGGAAGGGAAGGAGGCTGTGTGTTTGTGTGCGTGTGCGCGTGTGTCACGTCATAACGATAACAAGCAGTTTGGCTGTAACATTACAGTTAGGTAACCTAACTGCTTAAGCTTACATTAAAAATGCTAGCGGTTAGCCTGTTGGGTAGCTGAAAAGTCTGTGTGATCTATAAAAGCAGTGTTGATACAAGCATCAGTGTTCCTTTAATGGCTTAATTAGCTTCTCTTGTATTAGTGCTCAATTGTTAACTATTCTAGCACTCGGTCTTTTAAACTGGAGCTACCGTGATGTCACAACAAATGTTTCAAACGTCTTTCTTTATTTCCCTTGCTACTTTTCCCTTACTCTTTATTAAACCCCTTATTTATCATTGCTATACTATATCCCTCCTATTTGAGACATGACAAAGCTCATGATGTAGCCATTGACATTATTCTAGGTTTTACAGCAAAACCTGTTTATCAGTAACAAAAGTTCAATAAATAATTTCTTTAGATGAAATTCACCACAGTAAAGTAGGTCTGTCTCCTCTTCTGTTGGAGACAAAGAAACATGAATGTGAGCTTGTGAGTTAGAATTTCTGAAAAACTTATTTAGTTTATCAGTCAAGGTAACAGCGACTGGACTTGTGTATATGCCAGCAAACAAAAGAAAACTCATGCTCGTCCTTTAAATTTGTTCAAAAAAAACTTTTCAATGTAATTTCATCAGGGTCAAAAAGGGTGACAAAAGGAATGCATGTAATATTTGTGATTCCTTAAACTTAGCTACAGGTGTCCCAATTTGTTTTACCGTAGTCAGGAGATTAACAGACTGACATGGTACGTCTCCATCCATCCATCTTCGTCCGCTTATCCAGTATCAGGTCGCAGGGGTAGCAGCTCCAGCAGGGGACCCAAAACTTCCCTTTCCCGAGCCACATTAACCAGCTCCGACTGGGGGATCCCAAGGCGTTCCCAGGCCAGGTTGGAGATATAATCCCTCCACCTAGTCCTGGGTCTTCCCCAAGGCCTCCTCCCAGCTGGACGTGCCTGAAACACCTCCCTAGGGAGGCGCCCAGGGGGCATCCTTACCAGATGCCCGAACCACCTCAACTGGCTCCTTTCGACGCGAAGGAGCAGTGGCTCTACTCCGAGCTCCTAACGGATGACTGAGCTTCTCACCCTATCTCTAAGGGTGATGCCAGCCACCCTCCTGAGGAAACCCATTTCGGCCTTGTTCTTTCGCTCATGACCCAGCCTTCATGACCATAGGTGAGGGTAGGAACGAAAACTGACCGGTAGATTGAGAGCTTTGCCTTCTGGCTCAGCTCTCTTTTCGTCACAACAGTGCGATAAATTGAATGTAATACCGCACCCGCTGCGCCGATTCTCCGACCAATCTCCCGCTCCATTGTCCCCTCACTTGCGAACAAGACACCAAGGTACTTGAACTCCTTCACTTGGGGTAAGGACTCATTCCCTACCTGGAGTAGGCACTCCATCGGTTTCCTGCTGAGAACCATGGCCTCAGATTTAGAGGTGCTGATCCTCATCCCAACCGCTTCACACTCGGCTGCGAACCGATCCAGTGAGTGCTGAAGGTCACAGGCCGATGATGCCATCAGGACCACATCATCTGTAAAAAGCAGCGATGAGATCCCCAGCCCACCGAACTGCAACCCCTCTCCACCCCGACTACGCCTCGATATCCTGTCCATAAATACTACAAACAGGATTGGTGACAAAGCGTAGCCCTGGCGGAGGCCAACCCTCACCTGAAACGAGTCCGACTTACTGCCGAGAACCCGGACACAGCTCTAGCTTTGGTTGTACAGAGATTGGATGGCCCTGAGAAGGGACCCCCTCACCCCATACTCCCGCAGCACCTCTCACAGTATCTCCCGGGGGACCCGGTCATACGCCTTCTCCAGATGCACAAAACACATGTAGACTGGTTGGGCATACTCCCATGCTCCCCCCAGGAACCTTGCGAGAGTAAAGATCTGGTCCATTGTTCCACGACCAGGACGGAATCCGCATTGTTCCTCCTCAACCCGAGGTTTGACTATCGACCGAACCCTCCTTTCCAGCAGCTTGGAGTAGACTTTACCGGGGAGGCTGAGAAGTGTGATACCCCTGTAATTGGCACACACCCTCTGGTCCCCCTTTTTGAAAAGGGGAACCACCACCCCGGTCTGCCACTCCTTAGGCACCGTCCCAGACTTCCACACAATGTTGAAGAGGCGTGTCAACCAAGACAACCCCTCCACATCCAGAGCCTTAAGCATTTCTGGACGGATCTCATCAATCCCTGGGGCTTTGCCACTGTGGAGTTGTTTAACTACCTCAGCAACTTCCACCAGGGAAATTGACGACAATCCCCCATCATCCTCCAGCTCTGCCTCTACCATATAGGGCGTATTAGTCGGATTTAGGAGTTCCTCAAAGTGCTCCTTCCACCGCCCTATTACCTCCTCAGTTGAGGTCAACAGCGTCCCATCCTTACTGTACACAGCTTGGATGATTCCCCGCTTCCCCCTCCTGAGGTGGCGAACGGTTTTCCAGAAGCACCTTGGTGCCGACCGAAAGTCCTTCTCCATGTCTTCTCCCACACCCGCTGCTTTGCCTCTTTCACGGCAGAGGCTGCAGCCCTTCGGTCCCCTCGGTACCTTGCAACTGCCTCCGGAGTCCTCTGGGATAACATATCCCGAAAAGACTCCTTCTTCAGTTGGACAGCTTCCCTGACCACCGGTGTCCACCACGGTGTTCGTGGGTTACCGCCCCTTGAGGCACCTAAGACCCTAAGACCACAGCTCCACGGTTTCAGCAATGGAAACTTTGAACATTGTCCACTCGGGTTCAATGCCCCCAGCTTCCACAGGGATGCACGAAAAGCTTCGCCGGAGGTGTGAGTTGAAAGTCTGTCGGACAGGGACCTCCTCCAGACATTCCCACATTTACCCGCACTACCCGTTTGGGCTTACCAGGTCTGTCCAGAGTCTTCCCCCACCCCCTGACCCAACTCACCACCAGATGGTGATCAGTTGACAGCTCCGCCCCTCTCTTCACCCGAGTGTCCAAACAAGAAAAATCTCTCGTGATTGGTTGACAGGTCTGTCACGGGTTAGGCTATTGGTCAACCTGGGCCATTATTATTATAATAATAAAATTATATATATATATATATTTATTTATTTATTTATGTATTAAATATATTTATTTCATATATGCTATGTTGTATATTCATGTCATGATTATCATAGTGCCAGGAACGTGCTGTTTATTCAAAGATAGAGCTTTATTGACACAAAACACAAACGCAATCAGAAAAAAAAACTGTGTACAAAGCATCGGAGACATACAGCACACACAATAAATATCCCACGCTCATGAGAAGCAGCACCGTCCACCCCTAACCCACGGCCGCCTCGGAGCTGTAGGTAATCGGCAGCATTCGGTCTGAATTTGGTCCATTTTGCAGACGTCTGTGGTGCGTTGTCCTGTAGGTCTATGGTGGCGCACTTCCAAATGCCCACCTCACCCGCAGCCAGCACTGTCTCGCTTCCAGCAGCTGTAAAATCAATCAATAAAGACAATCAGTACTGCATGATTTTTATTTATGGCCACAACACACCTATGAATGCCCCTGAAAAATATTCACATTGACCAAACGGATCTAATCTTACCCTCTTTTCTTTTCGACGGACTCCGAGCTGATCTCCTCACAGCTTCTGCCCGCGATGCCACATCTGGTTGTTTGTAGCTGAAGTTCCTGCGTGCTGTCTCGTAATATGTCTTACAGGCAGCTGGAAAACAATGAAATGAGAGTTGTATGAATAAAAAACACAAGTCACAGTAAAATTAAACATGAAAAAGTAAAAATGACTTACACACAATGGCGTCATTATCAGCGTCATGTAAATCTGTACTTGCAGACAGCTCTGAGCAAATATAGGTCATAGCCTTGTTATGAGGCAGGTTAGTCTGTAAAAAATAAAATAAAAAACTATGGTTAAGATCAGTATCTATTAACGTATCTATGTCCTTATACAGAAGAGTTAATGAAATTCATTAAATGAAAGCATATTCTTTAAATCTTACCCTTGCTCCGGTTTGTAGCGCCTGTTACAGTTTGTCTCCGAGTTGTGAAGACGGCAACTGCTTTCCAAAAATTACGAGATAAAAAAAAATACTTTTATAGAACAACTCACCCGCTCAGCTCTGTAATGAATGGCGCTGAAAGCAGCCACAGCTCTGTGCTGCTTGCGTTTAAACTTGGTGGGGTTTAAAACATTACTGCCAAGTCTAAATAGCCTGTTTAACATCCAAAGACAGTCACTGTACGATCAAGAGTTAATAAACAGTACAGACTAGATCACCGTTTCATTAATAATCATATACTTACGTTGACTTCTTCTTTTCTGTGAGCGCATCTTTGGAGCCCCGGAGGAGACATGGAGGAGAGAAAAAAAACGCTCCAAACGTCTTGAACAACTCCTGTGTGTTTCCAAGTGAAGTTTGACAGAGTGTACAGACAACTCTTTTACCAGTTGGCCTGAAATATTCCCATATTTCGGAAGTTTTTGCTCAAACTCTCAGACTCATCTCCCATGTCCCTCCGATTTTTTTCAAATGGTAGCAGTGAGGGCGGGGGTAGGGGGCGGGGCAGTATGATAGAGAGAGACCGTGGAGCAAATTAACCAGCAGGGCGCGAACAGCGCACATACTGGTGTGGAGGTGAATTACAGTGAGTTATAATGGATTACTGGAAAGTTTAATAATAGGACAATTGAAGTCTGGATTATGAGGCCATTTCGGCAGAGCCAATAGCTTCATATGCCATGGACATGTGAATATTCACATGGTGCTGAATGTGCCAGTATTTTAAGAAGACAAATGGTTGGGACCTTGTCATGCAATGACAAACCTGATATGCTTTATGTGAAGCACAGTGTTTTGGTGTCAGCAGAAAGACTTCTTAGAAAACTGTACAGTGGAGCCTCTGTCTCCATTCCACCAGACAATGTTGGATGAGCAAGACCAAAGACTGTAGTCATGTCACTATGCACAGTGGTTGAGCTCGAGGAGACTGTGAATGAATCATGGAATGCACATTTTACCTTTGTGGCAAAGCCTGTAAAACTAATTGTTGAAATAAATTATTTTGTGTATCTTTTTTACATAACATTGGTCATTGCTAATGACATACAAAGCAATTAATCTAGCATACTTTCATTAAATAAATCAATTCAAGCTAAAATTGAAGAGTCTACAATTAGGCTATACTGAGTCTGATCTATTTTAAGAGATTTTCTTAAAATTAAGTTAATACCTTTTAGAAAAATGTCACCTGGGGTAAAACTCCCCCTGCTGCTACCATGATTTGCATTTGTATAGCTCACAGCATTTTCATTTACATGTGAAAGCCTCACCTAGAATTAGAGGGAGGGGGGGTCATAGGGGGACAACTGCCAAGCAAGGCCCACGTCAATTTCCAACAATTCAGAGCAGTTTTCGGCGTTGCCTGTAAATTGCCGTGTGCAGTCGTAAACCTGAAGTTCCACGACAATCTTCAGTGCCGCATACTGACGAAAATCCCACTTTTCTTGCAGTGTGAGGTGATCTTGTTTTTTTCATTTGGGATTAGATCATTTGCATGCCATTGCGCAAGTTGGGGCCTGCAAATTAGATTTTGGTTTGGTTCGAACTAACCTTTAGAAAACCAAAAACTAACGTGAAATTTTTTTTGCAGGGTGGTAGGGCAAGACTCATGAATATGCCTGCTCTGGTTGGGTTGGTTAGGTTTAGGCAAGAGAAGTGGGATTGGTTATGTTTAGGGTAAGAATGTCAGGGCAATAATATTCCAAAAAGGTGTAATACATGAGTAGTATGGATAACTGTGTGTAAATATATGCTACGGTACTGTAAATGCACAGGGGTGCAAATAGCATACATCGATATTTGTACCAGATGGGGTATTAATAGAACACATTACTGTGTGCACCGGCGGGGTACGAATAGCATTCATTTCTAATTTCACCAGGGTACGAATAGCACTTCTAATTGCACCAGGGTACAAATAGCATATACTGCTAAGACCCAGGCACCACACCGCTCTGTCATGATATCTACTATCACAGTTAACTTTTGATTGCTTATTATTGATTACTAAATTGCCAGTAAGTCGTATGTAGGTCTCAAAAGAGGGATCCCATTATCTTGTTTTACCAATATTAGGATTATGTTCCACAGCGTGTTACTGTGGAAAAAGAGGGTGTAGAAATATATTGGGTTTAAAATAAGAATGTCCTGTAGCCTGGGATGGCCTCGCTGTCTCCTCCTTTCTGGCATGTGTAAGATAAGACGGGTTCAAATTTAGTGGAGCAAAAGTGCTCCTGATTTGTTTAATAAACAATTGGAACAGAATGCACCTAATGAAATATCTTAAAAGGAACAGACAATCTTTAGGCCATGAGAGAAGAAGAGAATGAGAGCAATCCCAAGGCTAGCGCGCAACTTCGCTATCTTCTTGGAGACAGAAAGTCTGAGTGATATCCAACCAATTGGCGGCCCAGACGCAATGGCGGAAGGGGAGGAACCTGAAGATGAATAAAAGAATAGGGATGTTGGTGGTTAGGGAGAGAAAGTCTCGAAGGAGCGGCTGATCCATATGCATATGAAATATCTGTTTGCAATATCATTTTACTAAAGACTGTTATAGTTTAACTGAACTAATCCTGAGTATTCATTTCCTGGTCTGCCTTTCAACGAACACAATATTTAAAGGGGAAACTTCGAGAAGTGACCGGTGGTTCTTAAAAGACTCTGGCTTTTGGAGCCAGAGTAGAATCGGTCGCTTTTTTTCCTACAGGTGCAAATAGCCTCACCCAAAAACTTTTCTTGAGGAATAAAAAGCAGATGCAGCCTGGAGAGATGTACAGTAGAAAACACAAGCTGGACACTAAAAAAAAGGTGATATTGGTTGTCAGGTTTCATGCAGTCAGAGGCAGGGCTGATTACAGACGCCGCCTCAGTGAGGTCATTTTAGCCACACTGTAATTAACAAAAGTCGTTACGTCAGTTGCATCGTTACGAGAAATTCTCAATCTGTCAGGTGTTGAGGTTAAACCAATGTTAAAAGTGCACATTAAATCACTACCTAAACCAAATAAGTGGACATAATCATACACCAAGAATTGTTTTTCCCATGTACAGGAGAGAGGAACAGAGAATTGTTCTTACTGTTTGACCTGCAGCCCCAATTGACCAAATAGAATGACCAAATAATCTTCAGTGTCAAATCTATAGCTCTAATAATCAAGTTATGTGAGTGGAACCCCTTTAACTTTACACTCAGTAGTAGGCATTGTCTTGTAAGTTTCAGAAGATAACATACTATAATGTTTTAACTGAATAGATTATTTTTCAGAACATTCTAACCTATCAATTGTCCCTAATAGCAAAAACAAAAACAGTGTATCAGTGCAAAGCATTTCTTCATTGCATGAAGCGAGTGTGTGTGTCAGCACTACCTTCTTCATCAGCTTTTGGACTCAGTCAAACAGAGGGACAAGTGTTGTTCTTTGTCGGAGGTGTTTTTTGCTTTTTCTTCGGGCAGTTACATACAATGTCCAAAGTCCTTGCAGTACGAACACTGGTCTGGGTTCTAGGGCTCACCATTTTGCCCACGGTACCCACCTCGGCCTCTTCTTGCTCGACCACGTCCTTTGTGGGAGCGACCTTTTTTGGGTACTCACTCCATATGTTGCCCACCAGCCTGTTGTAACATGCAGACAAACGCTTCAAACATGGTTTTCTCACGTACTCGTTGGTCTTTCCACCCGATGCAGGTGTGACGGATGCTGTTGGTCCTGTCCAAGAGTTGAGTCTATGTCCTCTTCGTCCCTCCGTTTCTCCAGCTTGTCTTCCTGATTTTTAGAGAAAGCTCAGAACATGGGCTTTGGTTAGAACTGATGAGGTTATTGGTGCATGTGTGTTTTTGCATTCTTTCCCTGAATCACTATTTCATCTATATTTTAAAACATTCTTTGTTTTTCCTGTACTCAGTAGCTTTAAATCCTCTGTCTTAATTTGTTTTCTCTCTTCCTCTTCTAAATCTTGTTTTAACATCCTTAGCTTTACTGGACTCAGAGATCAATTTTTAGGAAAGCCAAAGTTTTCTGACCAATATAACAGACATCGCAAACAATCCGGTCCATATTTCTGACCCATCTCACCCACAATGGGTCCAGACGCTTCAAAGGGCTTTGATGGTTTGTTACCCATGATGACAAAAGCTTTTATTTTTTAATGTTATCGTCACCACAAAGCGAGGTTATTTCTTCGGCAAACCTTCGTAAAAACCTGGGACAGTCCTGCAGACAAAAATCTCTTAATAGTCAAGAACCCGCTTAGGGTGTCACAGACTACTATTTTATGTCTTCTGCAGTCCGTCTCTAAATAGTCAAGAGCTTGTTTAAAGGGTCACAGACCATTTTTTTATAAGTAGTCAAGAGCTTCTTTAAAGTGTAGCTTCTTCAAAGTGTCACAGACTCTTATAAATAGTAAAGAGCGTCTTTAAATTGTCACAGACTATTTTTATTTCTCTTTTTAATAGTTTCTCAGACTATTTCTGTTCAATTGTAATTGTTTTGGTCTTCAGACCCTTTTGTTAGTTATCAAACTAACTTTGTTGACAGTCCACAGCCTGTCTCTTCTGTAATCTATTGTCACACCCGTATCAAAGAAATAATCTGAAATATGTCCGTGTCTGCTAGAGGATGTCACTCATAACCCCAGTTATATCTTTGTCCTATCTAATGACCCAAAAAAATACCAAGTTACTCATTTCCCAAAAGTCAGAATTAGTTTCATTTATTCTCTTTAGTTAAAGAGAATGATTTTGCCAATTATTCATTACTTAATTCGTTTAGCAATGGTTGCTTGTTTAGAATGTTTGTTCAAAACCTTGAATTCACAATCCAATTGTAATTAATACATTTTATCTCACCGTACTGCTTGAAATCTCTTCCTGTTCGTTTTTATCGGAGTGGAAAACAGTCAAGAGCGCTCCGCAGTCCTAACCCTCTTCTCTCTGAAAAACCTTTTTAAAGGTTTAGAGGTATGAGGCAGGTGATTTTTGATCCCTGGATAGCCAATCATCAGCGACCCAACGGGGCTCTTTTCTCCGTTAACTCATCCGTCCTGCCGAGACAACGCCAAAATGTGGTGGAAGTTTTCCTCAAAGCAGCAGGGTTTAGTGATATCCATGATAAAATCAAAACGAATAACGACTGTTTGAGAATTAAACCAAAGTTTGGTCTTTGAGTATTTATTTACATTTGCAAATGGAGAAATAAAGTTTCACAAGTACCACAGCAACGTCTGAAAAAGTCTTTCTAACCTAAAGTCTAAACATCCAAACATCATATAATAAAAACCTCTGTTAAGCCACCCCTCTAAATGTATCTTTTAGCATGGCCATAGTTGATCACCTTTCCCTCTGCTCCTGTTCTTTTCATTAGCCTAAACAACAGTTTATCTCAGGAGACAGAAACCTACGTAGTTCTCACTGTCGTAAACAGTCATCGGCCTTCTCCACTTCTATCTAAGCAAAAAGACAACAATGTGAAGAGCTTCAGGCTAGTAAAACTAAATAACTCTACTAGGCTAGAGTTGACGGCTGCAGCTGTTCCCCTCTCTGGTGCTTTAAACGTCTACAGGAAGGAGCAGGATTTTATTTAGGTTTAAAATAATCATTAAACAAATGGTTAACATCATTATACAAAATGGTTAAAATAAAATTTGCCACCACAGAGGCAACAGGGGACTGAGAAGAACAGGCTTGAGCAGGAGACATGAAAGGCAGGATAGACTCTGAGAGACTCAGGCAATTTCAGATGGACCACAGCAGGATTAATGACCTTCTCCACCACAAAGGGACCAATGAACTTAGGAGACAGTTTTAGACTCAGAGGGACATCCCGGGTTGCCAACCAGACTTTATCCCCAACCGCATAAGCGGGCGCTGGGACACGGCGACGGTTAGCTTGGAGCTGATACCGGTCAGAAACTCTCAGAAGGGCAGGTCCGGTGGCAACGGCAAATGTGGGCCTGGACAGAAGGAACCAAGAGATACTTTTCCTTGGACGGGAACAGGGGTGGCTGGTAGCCGTACAGACACTCAAAGGGGGACATCCCAGTGGCAGATATTGGAAAGGTGTTATGGGCATATTCGACCCATGGCAGCTGAGAGGACCAGGAGGTGGGATTGCCAAGCAAAAGGCGTTCCAGACAGCCGAGGTCAACTGAGGACCACGGTCGGAAACAATGGCAGGCCGTGGACCCGAAATACCTCCTTGACAAGGATGTCTGCAGTCTCAGTGGCTGAGGGGAGTTTTGAGAGGGAAAAACAATGAGCAAACTTGCTGAATCTGTCCACAACAGTCAAAATAACTGTGTTCCCTTCTGAATGGGGCTAATCCAGTAACGAAGTCCAGAGCCAGATGCGACCCAGGTCGCCGGGGAATAGGTAGGGGATGAGGCAGTCCAGAACTGGGTCAATTGGTTCTTTTATTCTGCGCACAGACAAGACAGCAACAAAACTCTGAGTCTCCTGTCCCACGGCAGGCCACCAAAACTGTCTGCAAAGAAGCGCCATGGTCCGAACCATACCTGGGTGACAAGCCATCTTGTTGGTGTGTACCCACTGGAGCACGGCCGAACGGGCTGACTTGGGCACAAACAAACGACCGGGCCGAGTCCGAAGGGCCATCAAAACCTCCTCCTCAACCTTCCAGGTAACAGCTCCCACGACTATGTCTTGGGGAAGAATGGTCTCAGACTTGGTTCCGTTCTCTTCCGTCTTAGAAAACATCCGGGACAGAGTTTCCACCTGGTCATTCTTTGAGCCCGGTTGGAAGGTGTGAGAAAAAATTAAAACGTCCAAAAAACAAAGCCCACCTGGCTTGATGGCAGTTGAGACGTCTGGCAGATTGCACGATGCAAGATTTTTGTGGTCAGTCAAACAACAAATGGCTGAAACGCCCCCTCCAGCCAGTGGCGCCACTCCTCCAAGGCAAGTTTGACAGCGAGCAGCTCCCGATTCCCCACATCATAGTTCCTTTCAGCTGGAGAGAGACGACAAGAGAAGAAAGCACAGGGATGAAGCTTCTTATCAGTGGAGCTTCGCTGGGACAGGATGGCGCCAAGTCCCACATCAGAAGCATCCACTTCCACTACAAACGGATGGGAGGTATCAGGCTGAGTGAGGATGGGAGCGTCAGTGAACCAGTTCTTCAGTTCCAAGAAGGCTTTGTCCTTCACCCAAACCGTGATAGACTTTGGGAACCAGGGACAAGTCTGTTATCCACCAAATAGTCAAGGTCTTTAGGTTCAGGATAATAAATTAATTCATCTTTAAGTTGTTTGGTTAATCCCTGATGAAACACAGCCTGTAGTGACTCCTCATTCCACGCACTTTCTGCTGCCAATGTCTTGAATTCAATAACATACTCTGCTACACTGCGGGCTCTGTGGCGGAGTGAAAATAGTTGTCTCGCCTTACCTCCTTACCTCAGACGGGGTGGTCAAAAAGCTTCCTCATCTCATCCGTGAACTTCTGGTACGAGACCATGCAGAGGTCGTGTCGTTCCCATAGGGCAGAAGCCCAATCCAGAGCCTTCCCACACAGCAATTCAATCACAAAGGCTATCTTAGCTTTGTCTGTGGCGTAGGTGGCAGGTCGAAAACTAGTCCACACTGCACGAGGAATGAATGACACTTTCCCAAATCCCCTTCGTACTGATCCGGTGTCAGCACTTTGGGTTCTCGGAATGAAACAACTCCGGAAACAGCAGGCGTGGGTTGCAAAACACTGGAGCACTGAGCTGAGTCTGGATACTCGTCAGACCGGTAGATAGGTTCCAAACAGAAGACGCAATCTCCTGTAGCGCTGTGCTGTGCTGTCCCAACACATTTCCTTGTTGGGAAATGGTATGACAAACAGAGTCCAGGTCTGCTGGGTTCATCATGGCTGGATTGTTCTGTCACGATTCATAAGAACAGGAACCCAAAAGCAAACCAGGACGAGGTAAGTAGAATTAACAAGGTTTTTGGATATTGAACGTAAAAACAGGCGAGTCCAGATGGTGGGGCAGTGGGTGTAAGGGAGCCGGCTGGAGGTTTAGTGAAGATCCAATAATGCTGGTGAAGCAGACAGCCAGGCGGAGGTGTAGGGAATATTCCAGGTGAAAAAACTGCAGACAGGAGAACAGGAGGCAGATTAGCAACAGGCACAAAAGCACTAAACAGCAGAGCAAACTTTCCAAACTGACTAACTGATACACTGGCAAACATACTGGTAAGGCTAACGATCCGGCAGGGAATGGATGTCAGTACACAGCTTAAATGGTGGAGAGGTGATGATCAGGACCAGGTGTGCAGTTTGCAGATGAGACACAGGTGTGGGTGGTTGCATATTCTCCCGCCTTGCTTCGTCACCAGGCAAACAGACAGGGTGCGTTCAGGAACTCATGGAAAACATGGATTCAAAAGCGGAAAACAGGAACTCAGGCAGAAAACAAACTCAGAAGGCGGGATTCCTGACATCTTCCTAATCAAAAAGAAAATTTCAGATATTCCTAGAATTCTATTGCACATATCCAGAATGTTCATTCTGTTCATAATTTCAGATATCCGCAACAACATTATTTCTATCCAGAATTATGGATAGAAATAATGTTGTTGCAGATATCTGAAATTATGAACAGAATGAACATGACAACATGACAATAGTGGATAGGAAGAATGTTATTCTCTGAAATGTTCTTGTATGTTCTTATGTTAGTGTTGCAATTATGTAGTACAGTTGACCATATTGTGTTTTATGTTTCACGTTTACTCTTGTTTATTCAGTGTTTGTAACAGGGTAGCCAAAGCGCGTGCTGATTGGTATATTATAGCTGACGTCACACAGTTAATAAGCAGTAAGATAGTTAGTCGGTCAGTTGGACTGTGGTTGTGAGCAGCATCTTTGTGCGTAAACGAGAAGAGTAAGTATATCTGCTGCATCATTCGGGCTACTGTATTTCTTTGTTAAACCAACTGTTATTTTATTTTGATTTGGATGAGAGTTAAGAGTCTAAGGGGTTGCCACGCTACGCGACCACTGTGCTAATTATAGCCACGTTCGTACAAGCTAGTTTATCGCTTTCGGCTCACCTGACTCAGTGCGTCGGATCAAAATGTGTAGCATTGTGTTTAAACATGTTCATACCTTCACTACTTGTTGTTAGGATTATTAAGTACTTTGTAGTTGAGTAAAATAAGAAGTAAGTGGTGTTAAATATTGTTATATGTGCCGCTATCAAGGCTTCTCTATCGGGGATTTGCTAGCTCGAACGGAACATAACATCCGGTCTTGGATTTTCACAATAAAAGCATCAAGCCGTTTAGTTAGTTGGAGGCTTTAAGCGTATCATATCATAGATAACAGGAAGTGCTGTCTACGTTAGCAGTAACTTAACGGATGGTAGAAAATCTATGAGAATTCCATATAATAAGTGTTTGAATCCCTTTTCTCTGCTTATATTATTGGAATTTAAGAGATATATAGCCATATGCTGACTATTGTTTATTTTATGTCATGTATATAAGTGCATAAGAAGGAATGAGTGTATACATATGTTTCCTTTATTCATTTGTATTTTGTTCCTCTCTTTTATAGAAACCACACTCACACTCAAACGTACATAAAGAACGAGGAAGAAATAAACGGAAAAAGAACAGGCTCATTCGAGATGAGCCAGATCTGTGCAGAATCGATCACCGGCGATTGCCGCCTAATGCATGCCGGTTAGATTTGTGTCCGACTTGATCCCGACTTGCTCTGACGTCATGCACACGTGGGCAACGATAATCTCACGAGACCAAGGCGGCCGCAGTTCTGAGACGCAGGTAGCGCAGTTGCTTTTCACCAACTGCAAGAGCCAGGCGGACGCAGGTGGACCCACTGCATGCTGCGAAACACCAGCCTCTCATCTGATCGAACAGCTGATTGGTTCAGAATCGACTTAACATGATGACGTTTTATATAAACTTTTTTATTGATTTTGAATCGGAGGGATTTTAACTGCTATTTGTCTGATTTAAAAGCTTATTCTGTATCACATGTAGTGATGTTTATAGTTATGTTTAGAAGTCAGAGAGACTAAATCTGTTCAGATTACAGATCATCTACAGTCTGTTGTTAATTAAAAACAGCAACAGATCACATGTAGAGAATTTTGACAGCTACTCTGTCATAATAAAATCAACTGGAAACTGTGTAGGAGCTGATATATGGGTCTGATAACATTTTATTAAATCGGAATTGAACCACAGTGTTTGTGTCACTTCCTGTTCAGCCTGAATGCTGCTGGAATCAGCTGGAAAACTGTCCGACTTGAGAGCGGACTTTTGTCACCGCCCCCGGCTGCTGCCGCCTGCTCTCGTCTACTTTACAGGCGCAGTTCATCTCGAACGAGCCTAAAATCTCTCAGCTCTTCATTTATTTATGCTCAGGATATTTGGCCTTAAGTGGTGTTCTGGCCGACACACCTGCGTGAACCTAGTGATAACCCTATAACTAGCACCTAGACTGAGCATCTACGCCTTATCTACACTACATTGATGGTCCTTCGAGCCGGATCACTGGGTTTACGTCAGAGATGGAACTACATCCAGAGTATGATGCTAGTGGTGCACGTCCCAAACGGCATACTCGCCCACCTGTGCGCTATGCAGATTATGAGGTCATCTGGGCTACATCGGTCAGAGGTACAGAGAGGAATTAGAGAATACTCACCAGGAGGGAAAGGCCAGGATGACATCCCTCACCTCCCCTTATGACTCTCCCCTTCGCCTGCAGAGGTGGGATGCTATTCTTCAAGAGATGGACCTGGGCTATAGGGCTGAGAGCCAACAGTACAGCCAGAAGAATCAGCTAGCCCCCCAGCGGTTTCCAGAGAGAGAGTTTAGGGAACAGTTACGAGATTACTCTACACCCCTACCTCCAGCGCTGCACCCCATACATCCACATGAGGACAGCCAAGTTGAGTTAGACAACATTCGTCATGAAAGACGCCTCCTGCAGCAGACACAGCGGCACATGGCATCGGATTTAGTCGAGCTTAGAGAGCTGCAAGCAGACATGAGACAGTTATTAGATGCTGTTTACAAGATACAGAGTCCAACATCTCTTCATATCAGAAAGCCAGAGTTAACGGTGATGCCGCCCCAGGCCAGCCCCAGTAATGGATGAACTTCTGCCTGGTGACCCACCTATGCTACATCCGCTTATTAGGAGAATAGATGAGGCTCCAAGAATTAAGGAAGAAGCACTGCCAGCCCCACCTCCAGACATGTTCGTTCATCCACCTCCCTGGTTCAAGCCTGTTCAGCTTCGGCCACAGCCGCACAGTTTACCTTCAGCTGAGCCCAAGTACTCTACAGCTTATGGTGGTCAACAGAGTGAGCTTGGCTGCAACCCAACGCCCCCACAGCGACATCCAGGCATGGCGTGGACACAGCCACTGCCCTTCAGATCACCTCAGGGTTATAACTCCAACGTCCCAGAGCCAAGTTACCGTGGGCCACGCCCAACAATCCGCAACTTTTTCAAGATTTCATTGGAGAACCTCTTACCACATGATGCATTTGATCTGTTTAAATACCTAGTGTTGGTCGATCACTTGCAACTAGAAGAAGCCAGGTTAATAGCAGATGCTTACCTTAACTCCCCAACACCCTTCTCAGACACAATGGTTGCCCTAAATGACAAGTTCGGCCAACCACATCAGATAGCGCTAAGGCGTAATGCTGCTGTGATGGACTCACCAGACATAAGGTGGGGAGTCTTTGCTGCATTTGAGAAGTTTGCACTCCAGATACAGTCACTTGTGGGAATGCTGAAGACATTAGGCCACGAGGGTGAAGTGGAACTACAGTGTGGCTCACATGTTGCTCGTCTGCTGAGCAAGCTGCCACCTGAGCAGAGAGCTGAGTTTTTTCACTGCATGTACCATCAGGGCACACAAACCCATACCTTAACTAATCTTGCAGACTGGCTGAAATATGAGTCTTGGTGCCAGGACTCTGAAGGACAGTTAGCTGTGAGAGGAGCTTGGGTGAAGCCGGTGTCCAGAACTGAGGGTAGGAAGGGTAAGCAACCCATCACTGTCCTCCATGGTGTGAAGGACGCCACTAAGAAACCAGAGGCTCCAGTGCCAAGCAGCTCCTTCAAAGGGAACAAGAGCAAGCCATACTTTCCATTCTGCAACAACGAGGAACACTACCTCAGTCAGTGTACAGAAGTATCCAGACTAACAAAGGATCAGCTGACCGAATGGATAAAAATCAACAAGAGGTGTTGGCGTTGTGCACGGCCTCACCAGGCGGCTCAGTGCAACTTGAAAAAGACATGCAGCCTCTGCCAAGGCAAACACCTCCAGGTGCTGCATGAGGTGAATATGAGGCCACCTAAGGAGGCAGCGTCAATACAGGCAGTGGAAAGCCATGGCACAAGGGGCACAACAGAAGTTCTATATCTGGACCGACCCACTGAAGGCAGTCGGGTCCTTCTGAAAGTTGTCAAAGTCCGCATTCACCATGGTGACCAATCGATCAACACCTATGCCATACTTGATGACGGTTCAGAGAGAACTATGTTGTTACCAGATGCTGCAGAGAAGCTAGGTGTGCAGGGGACTCAAGAGGACTTACCACTACGCACAATTAGAGAGGAAGTGCAGACCCTCAGGGCCAAAGACCAAGTTCAAGATTACGGGTGCATTCACCAGTGCTCGCATTGGACTAGCTGCCCATACCTACACCATGGAGCAACTCCGGAACACCTACAAGCACCTTATTGGCCTTCCTATACGGACCCTTACAAACGTTAAGCCCCTGCTTCTCATTGGGAGTGACCATCCCCCATCCCATTGAACCTGTTAGATTGGGACCTCCAGGTGGACCTGCTGCCATCCGCACAAGGCTGGGCTGGACATTTCAGGGCCCAGCGAGTATAGTCCGCCACCTCGTCCAACCACAGCAGTGTTTATTTACAGCAGTAGCACCCCAGGTGAGCTGATGAAGCACGTTGAGAGACTATGGCAGATTGACACTGTCCCATTCAGAAGCGAGAAAGTAGTTCAAGGCAGGACCAAGAGGCCATCAGCATCCTTGAGACCAAAACCATCAGGGTAGAGGTGGATAGCATTCTACGTTACGCCACCCCGCTGCTCCGCCGGAGAGCCATGCCACTCTTTCAGGCTACTAAATAAGCCGTCATGCCCAGTTTACAAAGTGTAGAAAGGTGACTGGCCAGAGACCCTGCACGGACAGAAGCCTACAGAGTGGAGATGGAGAAACTGATAAAGGCAGGCTCTGTAATCAAGCGTGGACCGGAAGTTCCAGCCGAGGAATGTTGTGAGGCATGGTACATCCCTCACCATATGGTGAGCCATAATGGCAAGAATCGGCTCCTATCAGTATCGAGGGCAGAACCTCAACGACCATCTGCTGCCTGGGCCGACCTTAGGGGTATCACTACTGGGGGTTCTGCTACGATTTCCCAAGCATGCAGTTGCAGTTAGCAGACATCAGAGGCATGTTCGACCAAGTTCGCCTTCTCCCAGAAGATCGTGCTCTGCTCAGAAGATCGTGCTCTGCTCAGATTCCTTTGGCCGTCAGTCAAGAACAACTTCCTGCAGTGTACGAGTGGCAGGTGCTACTGTTTGGAACAACATGTAGCCCATGCTGTGCCACCTTTGCCTTGCAACGCCAAGTCTCTGATAACAGCCAGCCAGATGAAGAGGTGAGGATCTCAGTCGAGAAATGTTTTTATGTGGATAACTGCCTCCAGAGTGGCGAAGCATCTTGTCGACAAACTACGAGCCCTTCTTGCATCTGCAGGCTTTGATCTGCGTCAGTGGGCCAGCAACGAACCAGGTGTAATAAGTCAACTACCAGAAGAGAGCTGCTCAGCTAGTGTTGAGTTATGGCTGGCTCAGGACAAGACAGATACCCCAGAATCTACTCTAGGGCTAAGCTGGCTCTTCCACACTGATGTCCTTGGCTACAAGCATTGTCATGTTGTAGTAGAGTATGGTGTCCCCACGATGCGTACAAGGTGCTGACGAGTCAGTACGACCCCTTGGGGTTTATCCTACCCTACACCACCAGGGCTAAGATAATTGTCCGACACCTGTGGGACAAACACAGGGGATGGGATGATCCACTACTACCGCAGGAGCTTCTGCAGCAGTGGAAAGTCTGGGCAAGAAGAACTACAAGTCTTATCTCAAGTCACCCTGCCCCGACCGTACTTGTCGAAGGATGTGGACATTTCTGGTCTTCAGAGAGAGGTGCATGTATTTTGCGACACCTCAGAAGAGGCTTATGGCTCAGTGGCGTACCTCCAGACCACTGACAGACACTGCATGAAAAGTGGGATTTTCGTCAGTATTCGGCACTGTAGATTGTCGTGGAACTTCAGGTTTACGGCTGTACACGGCAATTTACAGGCAACACTGAAAACTGCCGTGAATTGTCAGAAATTGACGTGGGCCTTGCTTGGCAGTTTTCCCCCCATGACCCCCCCTCCCTCTAATTCTAGGGGAGGCTTTAACATGTAAATGAAAATGCTGTGAGCTATACAAATGCAAATCAGGGTAGCAGCAGGGGGAGTTTTACCCCAGGTGACATTTTTCTAAAAGGTATTAACTTAATTTTAAGAAAATCTCTTAAAATAGATCAGACTCAGTATAGCCTAATTGTAGACTCTTTAGTAGATTTATTTGATGAAAGTATGCTAGATTAATTACTGTGTATGTCATTAGTAATGACTAATTAGATGTAAAAAAAGATACACAAAATAATTTATTTCAACAATTAGTTTTAATCAGGCTTTGCCACAAAGGTAAAATGTGCATTCCATGATTCATTCACAGTCTCAAACACTGTGCATAGTGGCATGACTACAGTGGCATTTCTTTGGTCTTGCTCATCCAAGATTGTCTGGTGGAATGGAGACAGAGGCACCACTGTACAGTTTTTTTAAGAACTGTCTTTCTGCTGACACCAACACTGTGCTTCACATAAAGCATATCAGCTGTGTCAGTGCATGACAAGGTCCCAACCATTTGTCTTCTTAAAATACGCGCAAATTCAGCATCATATTCACATGTCCATGACATATGAAGCTGTTGGCTCCGCTGAAATGGCCTCATAATCTAGACTTCAATTGTCCTATTATGAAGCTTTCCCAGTATTCCATTAAATCTCACTGTAATTCACCTCCACAACAGTGTGTGCGCTGTTCGCACCCTGCTGGTTAATCAGCTCCTCTTTGTCTCTCTCTATCACTCTGCCCCACCTCCTACCCCCACCCTCACTGCTTCCATTTGAAAATAGCGGCGGGACTCGGGAGATGAGTCCGAGAGTTAGAGCAAAAGCTTCCGAAATATGGGAATATTTCAGGCCAACTTGTAAAAGAGTTGTCTGTACACTCTGTCAAACTTCACTTGGAAACACACAGGAGTTGTTCAAGACGTTTTGAGCGAGTTTTTCTCTCCTCCATATTACCTCCAGGGCTCCAAAGATGCGCTCACAGAAAAGAAAAAGTCAACATAAGTATATGATTATTAATGAAACGGCGAGCTAGTCTGTACTGTTTATTAACTCTTGAAAAGTACAATGACTGTCTTTGGATGTTAAACAGGCTACTTAGACTGCGCCACATAGACCTACAGGACAACGCACCACAGACGTCTGCTAAATGGAACAACATAGCATATATGAAATAAATATATATAATATATAAATATATATATATATATATATATATATATATATATATATATATATATATATATATATAAAATTTTATTATAATAATAATGGCCCAGGTTGACCAATAACCTAACCCGTGACAGACCTGTCAACCAATCACGAGAGATTTTTCTTGTTTAAAAGTAGTGGTTTCAGCCAATAGTGAGTGAGGAAATTCCAGCCAGGCCAGACGTTCTCTGGCCTATTCATATTCTAATTAGATCCATTAGCACCTCCGCGGGGGCTCCCCACATACGTCATGGTTCGTTTCCGACAATATGTGGCACAGACGAACGTGACGTTCGCAGCCTGTAAATTGTCGATAACTGCCGAAAATTAGGGGGATTTCCGGGCGTTTACAGGCATTTACGGGGACGGAAATCCCACTTTTCATGCAGTGAGACACGTGAAGTTCATCTGTCATTCCTGATGGCCCGTTCCAGAGTCGCTCCCAAGCGATTTCACTCTATGCCCCGATTGGAACTCTGTGCTGCCCTTACTGGTGCACAGCTCTCACAGGTGCTGAAGAGGGAGCTTACCATCCACATTGATCAGACAACCCTTTGGTCAGATTCTACAACGGTGCTGACATGGCTGAAGTATGAATCCTGCCGATTCAAGGTCTTTGTGGGCACCTGCGTGGCCAAGATACAGGAGCTGACTGACAGGCATGCCTGGAGATATGCTGATACCGCAAGGAACCCTGCTGATGACGTAACACGAGGGAAAAAGCTGCGAGAGCTTGTTCAGTCGAACAGATGGAGCCTGGGACCCACTTTCCTCCTGACTAGTCCAGACCCATGGCCAGAGGACTCCACTGTTGACCAAGCAGAAGATACCTCAGAGTTGCGCAAGTCTACCTTCTGTGGGGTCGCCGCAGTTGCATCAAGCCAGTCTACTTCAGACATGGGCCAATATGACTCATGGAAGGAGCTGCTGGAAGAGACAGTGCAGGAGGTGCATAGGGCGGCCAACTCGAATGAAAAGCAGTTGATACTGCAGAGGACTCCGAAGGATAGTTTTCAGCAGGAGTACAGCCTGCTGAAAGCTGGTAAGCCAGTCCCCAGCAGCAGTCGACTTTGCACGCTGTCTCCGGAGCTGGATGAAAAGGGAGAGCTCATTCGGGTTGGAGGACGACTCCGTCGAGCAGAAGGCCTAGAACTGACCACTCTCCATCTAGTCATCTTAGATCCAGGTCACCAAGTGACTACGTTTCTAATCCAAGACTTTAACAACCGCCTCCGCCACCCAGGTCCAGAGCGGGTGTTTGCCGAGCTTCGACGCTCCTTCTGGATCCTGCGAGGGTGTGAAGCTGTCCGGCGCTATCAGTACAGCTGCGCTGACTGTCGACGATGGAGGGCAAGACCCACAGTGCCGAAGATGGGAGACCTGCCATCCACCCGCCTGCGCCTTTTCAAGCCTGCTTTCTATTCTACAGGGATGGACTGCTTTGGGCCATTTGAGATCAAAGTGGGCCGACACCGGGAGAAGAGATGGGGGATCATCTTCAAGTGCCTCACAACTAGGGTGGTGCACTTGGACCTCCTTACCTCTATTGACACTGACGCCTTTCTGATGTCCCTTCGTCGGTTTATCGCCCGTAGAGGAATGCCTGCAGAGCTGTTCTCCGATCAGGGGACAAATTTCAAGGGAGGTGAGCGAGAACTCCGTGAGACCTTCGTTAGAATGTCTAACAAACTACAACATCTCCTCGCACCACTGAAGATCTCCTTCCGCTTTAACCCCCCAGCAGCTCCCTCACTTCGGAGGGGTGTGGGAGAGGGAAATACGGTCAGTTAAGAGCGCACTCTATGCCACAGTCGGCGCTCAACCTGTTCCTGAAGAAGTGCTTCGCACCGTACTTACTGAGGTGGAAGGGAGCAACAGCAAGCTCTTGCGTTATGTGTCTTAAAATGCCAGCGACCCAGATCCAGTGACTCCCAGTGTTCTTCTTATGGGGCGGCCTGATGGTTTGCTACCTCAGGTAGTCTACCCCGAAAGCGAGCTCATCTGTCGCCGCCGTTGGAAACACTCCCAAGTTTTGGCTGACCACTTTTGGGCCCGTTTCATCCGGCTCTATGTGCCGGGTCTGCAAGCTCGCCAGAAGTGGCAGGCTACACCAGCTGATGTCACAGGGGACTGTGTAGTGATGATCGCTGATCCACATGTTCCGAGGGCCCTCTGGCCCATTGGGAGAGTGGTCAAGATTCATCCTAGCCCTGATGGGCACATCCGGTCCGCTGATGTAAAGGTAAAGGAGAGAATCTACACCCAGCCAGTTGCCAGGCTGGTTGTCCTCCCTGCACTTCCTTCTGGAGAAGATGGAGACGGTTCCACTCCTGCTACTACAACCCAAAGTTATGTTAGTGTTGCAATTATTTAGTACAATTGACCATATTGTGTTTTATGTTTCACGTTTACTCTTGTTTATTCAGTGCTTGTAACAGGGTAGCCAAAGCGCGTGCTGATTGGTATATTATAGCTGACGTCACACAGTTAAAAAGCAGTAAGGTAGTTAGTCGGTCAGTTGGACTGTGGTTGTGAGCAGCATCTTTCTTAAGAGTGTGCGTAAACAAGGAGAGTAAGTATATCTGCTGCATCATTTGGGCTACTGTATTTCTTTGTTAAACCAACTGTTATTTCTGCTATTGATTTGGATGGGAGTTAATAGTCTAAGGGGTCGCCACGCTACGCGACCACTGTGCTAATTATAGCCACGTTCGTACAAGCTAGTTTATCGCTTTCGGCTCAACTGACTCGGTGCGTCGGGTCAAAATGTGTTGCATCGTGTTTAAACATGTTCATACCTTCACTGCTTGTTGTTAGGATTGTTAAGTACTTTGTAGTTAAAGGAGAATTCCGGCCAATTTTTATGTTAATCTTGATCGCTATAGCTACGCGAGTACTTTCGATAGAAAAAACCCCGACCCGAATCAGTGCAGGTAACACGGAGAAGCTGCAGCTACGTACTACAAGCGTCCCCTGAGCTAAAACGGCAGTGCTCGGGGCAAGTTTTAGAGTGCCTTTGTGCCTCTTAACAGACACAAAATGCAATTAATATGTCTGTGCCACAAGAACAGTGCCCTTACGTGTCAACAAGATGCGTTTTCAACTCAGACATTGTTTAAATTCACCTACCCTGGTCCCTGTCTCGATTCTGCCAGTAGCTAGCTTGCCCTGCTAGCTGATAGCCGTTAGCTGCTAGCTGCCGTTTGGTGAGTGTATTCAGACAGGCTTCTGTGATAATCATCCCAAAAACAATCCACGGAGCGGTGGTGGTGTGGCTATGTCCTCCAGAGGACAGGTCATGTCATGTCTTGAAGTGTATTCCCCCCTAAAAAAAACAATAGTGCGGTAGTAGCTGTTAGCTGCTAGCTGCCCTCCGGTGAGTGTGTACAGCCAGATAGCTGTTAGCCGTTAGCTGTTAGCTGCCGTCCGGAGAGTGTATTCAGCCAGGCATCTGTGCTAATCATCCCAATAAAAATCCACGGAGCGCCCGTTTTAGCTCAGGGGACGCTTGTAGTACGTAGCTGCAGCTTCTCCGTGTTACCTGCACTGATTTGGGTCGGGGTTTTTTCTATCGAAAGTACTCGCGTAGCTATAGCGATCAAGATTAACGTAAAAATTGGCCGGAATTCTCCTTTAAGTAAAATAAGAAGTAAGTGGTGTTAAATATTGTTATATGTGCCGCTATCGAGGCTTCTCTATCGGGGATTTGCTAGCTCGAACAGAACATAACATCCGGTCTGGGATTTTCACAATAAAAGCATCAAGCCATTTAGTTAGTTGGAGGCTTTAAGCGTATCATAGATAACAGGAAGTGCTGTCTACGTTAGCAGTAACTTAACGGGTGGTTGAAAAGCTATGAGAATTCCATATAATAAGTGTTTGAATCCCTTTTCTCTGCTTATATTATTGGAATTTAAGAGATATATAGCCATATGCTGACTATTGTTTATTTTATGTTCGGTCATGTACATAAGTGCATAAGAAGGAATGAGTGTATACATATGTTTCCTTTATTCATTTGTATTTTGTTCCTCTCTTTTATAGAAACCACACTCACACTCAAACGTACATAAAGAACGAGGAAGAAATAAACGGAAAAAGAACTTTTCCGCTCGCCAATTTATTTATGCTCGGGATATTTGGCCTTAAGTGGTGTTCTGGCACACACCTGCGTGAACCTAGTGATAACCCTATAACTAGCACCTAGACTGAGCATCTACCCTTTATCTACACTACAGTTATTTTTGACAAGGAAGAATTTAATTGTATGAATTATGAAATAAATATCCAATCTTGCTATTAAATGTTAAAATGGCTTGCCTTAGTTTCTGGGGATGTGGAGGAAAGTAATGGTTAGCCCAGACCAGGCAGATGAAAGTTCCTGCTGAATAGGGACGGACTGCAGCTTTGTTCCTTTTCACTGAAACACATAATAGTAACATTTATATTATGTGTGTGTGGTTTCTATAAAGAGAGAGTTACCGTGTATACATTCAATTCTCCATAAGCAGTAATATAGTACATGTTACCAAACATAATATAAACAATAACCAGGAGTAAGGAATATAGTTAGAACAACAGCTTCACAGTCGTTTCAGCTCTGATAAAGATCAGAATCATGTGTATTGAGGTCAAACAGCTTCTGCAGTGTGACAACCTCAGGAACATCAGGAACAGCTTTGCAGTCATTTCCTTACAGAAGGTCTTATGAAAGATGCATGTCACAATCATGTGTATTTGCCTACACAGAGCTCCCTGTGCTGGGAAACTTTGTTTCTATCACTTAAACAGTTTTACAGCTATTTTTTACCCAAAGCTCTGATAAACATGTTTCTATGCAGGAAACATTTGTTTTGGCCTCCAGAGAGCCCCCCCAATGAAAAACCTTGTTTCTTTCAATAAAACAGCTTTGCAGTCATTTCCTACCAGAAGCTTCAGGGACCGTTCGGTATTTATGGAATGGACCACCAATGCTAGCTCTATCATCGTGTTGTAACTAAGACATCTGCTGAAAAATTATTTTATTGATTAGTACTGTTTAGTTAAAAAACATCCAAAACACCATACGAAAACATAGAGGACCAGACTCAAGCTTTTATTTTGAAAAGTTGAAGCTTGCACCAGCCAGGAGGGCATGAGACGGAAGGTCTCCAGGCTGCAGCCATACCTGACTCAAATATCCTTTCGGTCCCGGTGATTATTTGTGAAATTGCGCAAACGACAGCCTTTTCAAGACATTTGAGTTTTGGATAATGTTCAGTTTTGGCAGATTTACCTATGCTAAAATATACAATGACTGAGGAGCCTAGTGACGAGTCCATAGCAACCAGTGTTGAATTTATTATTACCCAGTGTGCTTTGTTGAATGGTCTCAATGTTTTATTGTTTTATTTCATGTGAATACTAGTTTATTAGTAACTTAGTATTTGAAGTAATGCTGTAATGCAGGAAGTGTGCATTTAGTTTCCATGCTTATTGTCTTACCACGACAATGTTAGTGATTAAATCTACTGAAATGGCCAGAATGCAGAGGTTTAGTACAGAAGTACAGAAGGATTCAAAAATTGTTGGGGAGGGTCATCCCTTTTTTCCTAATCATTTCGGAGGGTCATCCAAAAAAATTTGCTGGTGAAGGGAGGGTCAGGTCTATTTTGACTAAAGATCCCAAAACTCCTCCGGTGGCCCCTGAAATAAATAACGAACAGTCCCTTATAAAGATGGTTTATTCTATGCCAGAATCATGCATGATTGTTTATTCCACTTAAACTGCTTTACAGTCATTCCTCAATAGAAGCTCCTATAAATATGTCTTTATGCAGGAAATATGCTTTTTGGCTTTTTTTTTGTCCAATCCTCATTTCTTACCAGAATCTCTGATAGACATGTTTATAGGCGAGAATCATGGGAATTGGCCACAGAGCACCTTGTGATGTAAAAATCTTGTTTCTATCATGTAAACTACTCACAGTTTCTTACTAGAAGCTCCATGAACATGTCTCCAAGCAGCAAACATGCAATCTGGCCTCCAAAGAGCTCCCCATGTGGAAACCTTGTTTCCCATCACTTAAAGTAGTTATACGTAACTTCCAGTTTGTGTTGATTGTGCCGCTTTGGACAAAAGCGGTAGTGTTTTTAGACTTGTTAGTGAACACATACAGGGAAAAGCTTAGAAAGACTTTTTTTGGAAATAAACACCAAGTAAGAATGAAACAGTTATACCGTTATACTGTTCGAGAGAACAGTGAACAAAAAGAGCAAAGATGTCCAGGTAAGATGTCTGAGGTTACATACATGCATGTTTTTATGTTTAAAAAAGGATCTTACGCTTTAAGAGAAAGGTCGACCTCCTTAAAAATCCTTTCCATGATGTTGTCAGACACTTAGAATAATAATCTGAGCCTGTCAGTGGCAGAACGAGCACTTTTGTGAAGGTAAATATAAACTGGACAACTGCCCTATTAACTTACATAAAAAAAAAAACTGTAGTTACCCTTTAAAGATGAAAAGTTATTAAAAGCTTGAGTTTTCATCAAACGCTGTGGGCGTGGTGTGGCAGCCATTTTGAGCGTTTAGCGATGAAGGAGTTGTTCAAGTTGTAACTTAAGTGTACATTGTCCAATCTGCCTGAAATTTGTCATAATTGACAATGTTGAAAGGAAAAGGAAAAACAAGAGATATGGTTCAAAGCAAAGTTGCTTGTTTTTCCTTTTCCTTTTGGGTTTATGAAAGAAATGAACAAGTGGTTGGCAAATGCAGACATTCCCAAATCTCCTGAACAGAAATATAACTGAACAGGAACAACAACCCTCTCCCCCCGAGTCTCGACGAAAGAAAAAAAGTTTTCTTCTGTCTCCCAAGTAGGTGTAATTGAGAGTAATCATTAAGTAACAAAAAATCGGGACAGTAGGAATTCGACATCCTATCGCATCAGATATTATTGATGTTGTTTTATTCCAAAACTCATGCACCTGTTTACACTCCCAGACCATGGGCAAGAAAGTTCCAGTTTGTTCTGGTTGGCAAAACGTGCAATAGGGAATAGGAATGGCTTTAGAGACGTATCTCTTCTGAAGAGTCCAATATGTCCTATGGCATATGTTGAAGTGGCTCTGCTGGGGATTTGGGTTCTTGGAACAATGGGAAATGTTGTCTCAAACAGTCTCCCAATTAACTTGCTCTGCATCTTTAAAGGAGAAGCACGCTCTGGAGGAGCAAACAGAGGAGCTGAGGAGGAGAAAGGAAAAGCTGGAGCTCAATTACGGAAATGGCTGCTACTGCTGCTAAAATAGTATTATTACCATATATTATTATATATACCAAGCTCGCTCAAACACACAATCAAATGTAATGGAATCTTATTTTGAAAAAGGAACAAGATTAAAAGACACTTCCACCAATCTCCAAACTCATGAAAAGGGAACAAGGTTAAAAGAAACATTCACCACACTAAACCCACAATTGGACGAATATCAACCTACCCTTGTGGACATGCAACAACAGCCATTAATGCAACAACATGCATATTGGAATGCAACACAGAACAGCAGTCAGGATATTCATCTTGAAACAGCAAAACATGAAAATCGTTAAGCAAACCTCTTTTCGGGCACCTAGGTAGCTTACAGAGCACACGCCCATATATAGAGGTTTACTCCTCGATACAGCGGCTGCGGGTTTGACTCCGACATGCTGCCCTTTGCTGCATGTAATTGCCCCTGAATATGATTCTAAAGCTTCCATACAAGCTATACGAAAAATGGAGAGTTTCTGTCTGTGAGATACTGGATAAATTCTAATGCAGGGCAATGTTAATGGATATTGTCTCATTCGAGCATCAAGTCAAAATAGTGTCTGCCCCAATCTTTGGGAAAATTCAGAATACACAGCTCATTACAGTAAACTAAAACGTGAACAGGATGACATCACAGTTGACAGTTTTGCAACCACTGTTTCCATCTAAACAAAGTCCAATCAGGTTCATATATAGGTTCAATAGCAAAGTAGTTCACCTGCAAAGAACACCAACATTTGTGAGTGTTGCACTCAAGGTCACTCACTGGAGCAGTGTCCACGATTGGAGGAGAAAACACATAGGACAAGATAAACTTTTGAAAAGAAAAAGCAAGGATTGTGATAAGCGCTTGACTTGCAATGTGTGCAGCCAATTCCATCCCAGCGTCCTTCATATCAACCATCAGGGGCCTGTTGCACAAAAGTAGAATAAAGAAATCCAGGATAACTGAAAAAGCGCAGCTTGACTTAGTGTGATCCACTCATCGCGGCTTAATCGGTTGCACGTTTGCCAAGCCAGGATGAGAAGTTGAAGCTATGTCAAGCCAGGTGTACATAGCTAGGATATGTGGACTTCCACGGCTTTCTTAAATAGACCACGGTATCGATCACAGATTTACTGATGCAGAAATGGAAAAGACATGTTCATATAACATTGCATATGTTTCACCCACTGAGCAGCAGCTTTTAATGGAAAATTACGAGAAGGTGAAAGATAATATGCAAAAAGGGAAATACGGCTGTTGTTATCAAACGGAAAGACCGACAGACAATAGCAGACCGACTGAATACGTATGGATTTAAAAAAATCTACTTAGTCACTCCACGTTTTTACAAAGTTGTACATTATGTTTTAATTGCTTGTTTTATGTGTTGGTTTTATTGCTGTATCTGTTTTTATGTTGTAAATGTGCTGGTTTTACACTAAAGTGTCTCTGAGTAGCCTGTAAAACACTATATAAATAAAATGTTTTATTATTTAGCCTACTTTGCCTTAAAAGTGAGCAAAGTGAATTAATGTTCCTCGGGCAATTTACCCTAAGGACTAGGCTTAATTTCAAACCCTTATTCATAATGCGAGAATATGTTTTACAACCATATGCACAAATCTCTATAAGCTAATGACTAATTCTAAATATCTTTCTACAATTAATGTTCATACAGAACAAACATGACTGGACAAAAACTAGAAAAAGAAGTTAGTGACTTCAATACACACTGTAAGCATATCTGTAAAACAATATAGCCTATTATTTATATTTTTTTTCTCACTCACCAAGCTTGAAGATGACAAGTGACAGCACCAAAATAAAATTATTAAGAAGCTTTGTGGCGTTCCAACACTCACTCCCATCTGGTAAAATACGGACGTTTGGTCAAGTGCCATTGTCGGCGTTATTGACGCTAAAAGTCCCCTTTTAGAGTCCGCTGCACAGTGTGGGAGGATCCCCCTGCCTCCCCCCGCCTCTCCGCGTTGCATGGGGCACATTTCACGAGGAGAGCAGCGGAAAAAACCCATTTCCTCCGTATCGTCCCACTTTATCTCCGGTCGCCAGTGCAACCATTTCTTACCATCTAAACAACTGCAATAGTAGGATTTAAATCAAACTCGTGACAGTAATAGTGACAAGTAATGCATGTTAATAAAAATAAAGCGGAACACATTCTGAAGACAACGGAATAACTGTTAAACACGTTTATTTCAGATAAGAGCGGCAGCTGATTTAACACATAAGACTCCAGAATTAATCTTAGCCTGCCTGTTAGCCCGCTCTGGAGCAGGCTAGTTGCAAAGAATAAATATCCATGGTTACTTGGCTGGGTTTAATTCAACCTGCTTTTGTGCAACCAAGTCAAAGCTAAATTCATCCAGGATAACCTGAATATCCCAGCTTAATTCCTTATCCTGGTTTTGTGCAACAGGCCCCAGGTCAGAGCAAGCAATACAGATCATAAACAGCCCAAGGAAAAGTGGGTTACTCGCCACGCTTGTCTTAATGTCTCTTGTCTCTTGGTTTTTTTATGTTTACATGTGAAAAGCTCAAGCAGAAGAGTTCACACAGCGGTGACTCGATATTCTATCATTTCTTTATTTGTGTCTCGTGGTCTATATATTATGATCTTGTCCAAAAAATACAGCAAAAATTGTAAAATAACTAAAATAGCATAGGTTGTTAATGGAGCTGACAAGAAGGCAGCTGGATGGATCTGTGTCCTTCTAAAAAGAAAAGAAAACATGTTTTTTCCTTCAAGTAATTAAATTCAATGAACTGTTAGGAACTTCATTGGTGCAAAATGAAGAACATCAGTGCATGTATAGTTCACATACCCAACAACGCAACACATTGCACACAGTCACACCACTGTTTGCCTCTTCCATGCTAATTGCAGCATAGACTAGCAGGACAAACTGTTTTAGAAGAATATCTGTCTGGTTTGGTATAGAAACACAGGAGAATTAGGTTTTATATATATATATATAATATTCTCCAGTCATCCAGTGTGTTGTCTCGACTCAGTTGTTGAAGATGTGCAAATGTCAAACACCTTGAAATATATTTGAAGCTGCACCAACATTTTTGCACATTGCAAGCTACAGTGAAGTGAAACAGAAGTTTATGGGTGAGGCTATTTGCACCCTTGGTACAATTAGCAGTGTATGCTATTCGTACCCTGGTGCAATTGGAAGTGCTATTCGCACCCCGCCGGTAAACAGAGCAATGTGTTCCATTAATACGCCGTCTGGTACAAATATCAATGTATGTTATTTGCACCCCTGTGCATTTACAGTACTTTGGCATATATTTACACACAGTTATCCATACTACTTTTGGAATATTATCTCCCTGACATTCTTACCCTAACCATAACCAATCCAACCATAGCAGGCATATTCATGAGTCTTCCCCTACCACCCTGCAAAAAAGATTTTGTGTTCGCGGGCCCTGACTTGCGCAAGTGCGTGCAAATTATCCAATATGAAAAGAACAAGATCACCTCACTGGGGAATCACACTCCAGTCTCCCAGACCAAAGCTTAGTGTACTAACCACTCACCTAGCAGTTCATACAGAATGTTGTACAACTGTTTACAATTTGGTGTCTTCAAGACTCGGTTGTTAGGTAACCATACTGTATACACAAAATAGGTACTGACTAACAAACTAACGGTTGTATGCTTTCACTGAAGACAGAAAGCGCAACTGTAGTATCCATCTAGAAATTCAATTGTTATAAACTTTAGAGACAAAACTCTCCTAATACGCCAGTTTCTGCTGTTGTGGAAGATGAACGTCCGCCATGATTTCGGTGCACGCGAGCAACGTGTTTTTGTTATTATGTCACAGGGTGTGAATAGCTCAGCTGTGTGGCCGAGGCTATTCGTACCGGGGGTGCAACAGTTTATTGATAATTACAAGCTGTGATGCCTTAAGATTATGCAGTAACTGTCAGACTGTATGTCAGACAGTATGTATACAAACCAACATGGTTGGTCTGTGATGGTTCTCACGTAGAGCTGACAGTCTCTCTGTCTGTAAACACTTTGGTCACTAGTTGTTGGGCTATTTTTCTTTTGACTAGATTGTCACAAGATTTATCATTATGCATATTCATTATCCCCACATGATGTCAGTAATGCTGGCATCATTGTCAGATTAGAATGCACTGTGGATATTCATGGTCTGCAGAGGATGAATACTAATGTGTTTTCAAACAGCCTGACCTTTTCTCTGGCACCAGTTTCAGAACAAAGTTTTCTTTGGGCAAATGAGGACAATTTATAAATGAGAGGGCTTTTGTTCTATAGAGTATTTCATATATTTCCTACTTTCAATACTCTGACTGCTCACTTGAATACATTTCTCTTTCTCTTCTTTTGTGTCTATGAACAGGTCTGCCAGGGCAGCGTGCCACATGGAGCACTATGGGTAATGTAGTCCAAAGGGTGAACGTGGTTCTTAGGGAGCGTGGAGACAGACTGACTCGTGCTGAGGACAAGACTGTGGAGCTGATGCACAAAACCCAGCAGTTTGCAGACACCGCTCACAAGGTGACATAAACATACAGCTGTTTTTACAACATAACACCTTTTTAACAAGATAAATAACTATATACGTATATATATATGTGATAAAAATGATGAAGTTCAGATTTGAATAGGTTTTTTCATCGTACATTTGACGTTTTATTTCCCTGCAGCTGGCCCTGAAGTTTTCAAAGTAGAGTCTGTTGGAGGATGAATGGAATTCTTCAGGATGTCAATCATAAATCCTTTAACATGGACACTAACACTGTCTGATGCAGTATGCGCCCAGCAGATACAGCTAACTCCTCATGAATGTATATAACTCTGACCTGCAGCCCTTTCCTGCATGTCATTCCCCCTTTCATTTCTTCTGCTGTCCTGTGTATAAAGGCCTAAAAAATGCCCAAAAAATAATTTCAAAAGAAATTACTGAGTGCAACACAAAGAACTAAATAAATACTCTGTCTTTGTATTTTTTGCTTTTGCTGTTGGAGACACCTCTTTCCAACAGTCTTAGAATCATCTGCAATGTGTTTAGTTTAAATGTTGTCCTGTTGTCAGATGAAGATTCAGATGAATCTAATGTATTTGTACATGGTTTGGACTTAATTCGATTTCATTGCACTTAATGTATATTTGACATTATGCACCACTTGTTGCCATCATTCTGTGTGTGTCGCTAATGTGTGTGTGTGTGTTTCTGTGTTTCTGTGTGTCTGTGTCCGTTCAGAATACAGTGCAGCGTCATGTTCTCAAAATTGTGTTATATCTACGCATATCAATGTGTCCTGACCACCTGGCATTGCTTACTGTGTCATCCGGTCTGTGTATGTCATCATGTTTTTTTAACTTAATGTTTGTCTGTTAGAGGTCTTGTCTTGAGAGAGGTGAGTGAAGGTGGATCAGGTGGTTTGAGCAAGTTGGAGTATTTTTTCTTAGTGAGCAATGCAAATGAAGCTGGTCTGTGTAAAAGTCAGGGTGACAGAAGGTTAAAATTTTGACTTTAGTTGAAACCCTTTACATTACTTCTTTCAGTAATTTGGTGTAATTCTGATGTGGGTGGAGATTTATTCCTATAAGGATAATCCAATTTGGTTTAGATTGCATAGTCACAGACATAATATGTCTTTAAGCAAATTAATAAAACATACTTGATCCATTTTACAGTTACGTAACTTTGCGTACTACGTAAGTGAATCAAGGGAATTAATTGTAAGCAAGCTTTTCTTTAATGTTTTGTTTTTTTGTTTTTGTTTGTTTTCTAATGTTTGTGTGATGTAAATGTTTCTGCTGTATTAACTAAGTCTCAATGCTTTGAACCGATTAAATAAGCCTGGATCTGTATGTTGAGCGCTGTGCTTTGTTTTGAAAACTCATCCAGAATATTGACTGTTTAGCTTTGATCACCAGATGGCACTCCTATAGCAACGAAGACCCACTTCAGCGCCATAGCATTTCCCATGTTTTTGCATCAAAGTGACTGATGAGAGCTTTTTAAATTGGTCCATTATTAAGCAAGACTGCTGCAGTTGGCCGCGACGAAACAAGCTGAAATTGAACATTAATAGGCAAATGCGCACTTTTAATTTCCGCACATTAAAAGTTCTTGTTTTGCCACTGGCATGTTTAGATTAACTGAAAAAAAGTGCCTGAAAACATTATGGAAAGAACCTTACAGAGGTCGCCCTTTTTGTTGAATAGTAAGATACTTATTGTTTAACATGAAACAGCCCCAAAATCACTGTCCCACCAGACTCTATTAAATTTCAGTTCAATTCGATTCAATTTTATTTTATTTAATTTTATTAGCAGTAGCAGGGCATAGCAGGGCGTAGCAGGGTGTAGCAGGGCACTGCAGGGTGTTAAGAAAAGGACCCACAAGTGCCAAGCCCTGTTGGCAGAGGATGGAAGATGGAGACAGAGGAGGAAGGTGAACAGTTGGTGCTGCACTGGATGGAAGGCCAGCCAGCACCTGAAGCTGTCCTGGATCTACTCGCCTGCAACTGCACAAAAACATTTTCACTCCCACGATGTATGTGTCTTGCAAATGGCCTCAGGTGCACAGATATGTGTAAACTGACAGAGTGTGAAAACCAGGCGACTTGTGTAGAAAGTTCAGATGAAGACGAGGACGACATGGAAAATGATGATTAGATAATAACATAATGGAAATCAACATACAAACCAGTCTTTGATTAAATATATTCACTTTACAACCTGTTTCTTTATTGACTTTTACAAGTAACAGTACATCCTATTAGTAGTATAAGTATCTAGAGGAACTCAGACTGAACCAGAGGGACCTGTAGGGATTCCTGTTCCTACACCGGCCCCAAGTTCTGAGGTATCAATGGACCGATGGACACCCCTGTCCCTGTGCCAATTCCTGACTCTCAGGCAACAGAGATGTCAGCCTTCAGGATCTACCAGTTTGGTCAGGTGGGGGACAGACACAAGAAAACTAGGGTTCACCCACGTGCAACTGGTGACCCGGCCATGTGGAAATATTTCACACACGTGAAACTGGGACAGTTCCGCCACAATTGGATGATAGAACCTTCCACAGAAAATATGGATTACTTTCTCAAGAATTCTACTCATCTGAAGACGGTGACTTCTGATTTACCAGATGGAGACGGGAAATGCATTCCTGTCGATTCATTGCTAAAAAAGCTTTACAGTCATTTCCTTCAAGAAACTCCTATAAAGATGTTTCTGTTGCAGAATCATGTTCAAGGGTCTCTAAACAGCTTCTTGCGGCGTGTAAAGCTTGTTTCAATCCCTAAAATGGCTTTACAGTAATTTCCTTCAAGAATCTCTTATAAAGGAAGTTTATATGTAAGAATCTTGTGTAAGGTGCTCCAAAAAGCTTCTTGTGGCGTGTAAAACTTGTTTCCATATCTGACATACCTTTACATTAATTTCCTACCAGAAGTGCTTATCAAGATGTTTTTATATCAGAATCATGTTCAAGGTGCTCTAAACAGCTTCTTGCGTGCGGCGTGTAAAGCTTGTTTCCATCGCTAAAACAGCTTTACAGTCATTTCCTTCAAGAATCTCTTATAAAGGAAGTTTCTACGTCAGAATCATGTTCAAGGTGCTCTAAACAGCTTGTTGCGGCATTTAATGCTTGTTTCCATTACAAAAATAGCATTACAGTAATTTCCTTAAAGAAACTCCTATAAAGATGTTTCTGTTTCAGAATCATGCTCAAGGGCCTCTAAACAGCTTCTTCCGGCGGTAAAGCTTGTTTCCATCACTACAATAGCATTACAGTTGTTCCTTCAAGAATCTCTTACAAAAGAAGTTTTGACGTCAGAATCATGTACAAGGTGCTCTGAACAGCTTATTGCGGCGTGTAAAGCTTGTTTCCATCGCTAAAATAGCCTTACAGTCATTTCCTTCAAGAAACTCCTATAAAGATGTTTCTCTTTTAGAATCATGTTCAATGGTCTCTAAACAGCTTCTTGCGGCGTGTAAAGCTTGTTTCCATCACTAAAATAGCATTACAGTAATTTCCTTCAAGAATCTCTTATAAAGGAAGTTTCTATGTCAGAATCATGTTCAAGGTGCTTTAAACAGCTTGTTGCGGCGTGTAAAGCTTGTTTCCATCGCTAAAACAGCTTTACAGTCATTTCCTTCAAGAAACTCCTATAAATATGTTTCTGTTTCAGAATCATGCTCAAGGGTCTCTAAACAGCTTCTTGCGGCGGTAAAGCTTGATTCCATCCCTACTATAGCATTACAGTGGTTCCTTCAAGAATCTCTTATAAAAATGTTTCTATTTCAGAATCATGTTTAAGGTGCTCTAAACAGCTTCTGCGGCTTGTAAAGCTTGTTTCGATCCCTAAAATAAATTACAGTCATTTCCTTCAAGAATCTCTTATAAAGGAAGTTTATATGTAAGAATCATGTGTAAGGTGCTCCAAAAAGCTTCTTGTGGCGTGTAAAACTTGTTTCCATATCTGACATGCCTTTACATTACTTTCCTACCAGAAGGGCTTATCAAGATGTTTTTATATCAGAATCATGTTCAAGGTGCTCTAAACAGCTTTTTGCGGCGTGTAAAGCTTGTTTCCATCGCTAAAACAGCTTTATATCTGAAATAGATTTATCTGAAATAGATTTACATTAATTTTCTACCAGAACTGCTTATCAAGATGTTTTTATATCAGAATCATGTTCAAGGTGCTCTAAACAGCTTGTTGTGGCGTGTAAAGCTTGTTTCCATCGCTAAAACAGCTTTACAGTAATTTCCTTCAAGAAACTCCTATAAAGATGTTTCTGTTTCAGAATCATGTTCAATGGTCTCTAAACAGCTTATTGCGGCGTGTAAAGCTTGTTTCCATCACTAAAATATCATTACAGTAATTTCCTTCAAGAATCTCTTATAAAGGAAGTTTATACATCAGAATCATGTTCAAGGTGCTCTAAACAGCTTGTTGCAGCGTGTAAAGCTTGTTTCCATCACTAAAACATCTTTACAGTCATTTCTTTCAAGAAACTCCTATAAAGATGTTTCTGTTTCAGATTCATGTTCAATGGTCTCAAACAGCTTCTTGCGGCGTGTAAAGCTTGTTTCCATCACTAAAATAGCCTAACATTCATTTCCTTCAAGAAACTCCTATAAAGATGTTTTTATATCAGAATCATGTTCAAGGGTCTCGAAACAGCTTCTTGCGGCGTGTAAAGCTTGTTTCCATTACTAAAATAGCCTTACAGTCATTTCTTTCAAGAATCTCTTTTAAAGGAAGTTTCTATTTCAGAATCATGTTCAAGGTGCTCTAAACAGCTTGTTGGGGCATGTAAAGCTTGTTTCCATCACTAAAATAGCATTACAGTAATTTCCTTCAAGAATCTCTTTTAAAGGAAGTTTCTATGTCAGAATCATGTTCAAGGAGCTCTAAACAGCTTCTTGCGGCGTGTAAAGCTTGTTTCAATCCCTAAAATTGCTTTACAGTCATTTCCTTCAAGAAACTCCTATAAAGATGTTTATGTTTCAGAATCATGTTCAAGGGTCTCTAAACAGCTTGTTGCGGCGTGTAAAGCTTGTTTCCATCACTAAAATAGCCTTACACTCATTTCCTTCAAGAAACTCCTATAAAGATGTTTTTATATCAGAATCATGTTCAAGGTGCTCTAAACAGCTTGTTGCGGCATGTAAAGCTTGTTTCCATCACTAAAATAGCCTTACAATCATTTTTTCAAGAAACTCCTATAAAGATGTTTTTATATCAGAATAATGTTCAAGGGTCTCTAAACAGCTTCTAGCGGCGTGTAAAGCTTGTTTCCATCACTAAAAAGCATTGCAGGAATTTCTTTCAAGAATCTCTTATGAAGGAATTTTCTACATCAGAATCATGTTCAAGGTGCTCTAAACAGCTTGTTTCGGCGTGTAAAGCTTGTTTCCATCACTAAAATAGCATTACAGTAATTTCGTTCAAGAATCTCTTTTAAAGAAAGTTTCTATGTCAGAATCATGTTCAAGGTGCTCTAAACAGCTTGTTGCGGCATGTAAAGCTTGTTTCCACCACTAAAACATCTTTATAGTCATTTCTTTCAAGAAACTCCTATGAAGGACGTTTCTATGTCAGAATCATGTGTAAGGTGCTCCAAAAAGCTTTTTGTGGTGTGTAAAACTTGTTTCCATCACTAAAATAGCATTACAGTAATTTCCTTCAAGAATCTCTTTTAAAGGACGTTTCTATATAAGAATCATGTTCAAGGTGCTCTAAACAGCTTGTTGCGGCATGTAAAGCTTGTTTCCATCACTAAAACATCTTTACAGTCATTTCTTTCAAGAAACTCCTATAAAGATGTTTCTGTTTCAGAATCATGTTCAAGGGTCTCTAAACAGCTTCTTGGGGCGTGTAAAGCTTGTTTCCATCACTAAAATAGCCTAACATTCATTTCCTTCAAGAAACTCCTATAAAGATGTTTTTATATCAGAATCATGTTCAAGGGTCTCGAAACAGCTTCTTGCGGCGTGTAAAGCTTGTTTCCATTACTAAAATAGCCTTACAGTCATTTCTTTCAAGAATCTCTTTTAAAGGAAGTTTCTATTTCAGAATCATGTTCAAGGTGCTCTAAACAGCTTGTTGCGGCATGTAAAGCTTGTTTCCATCACTAAAATAGCATTACAGTAATTTCCTTCAAGAATCTCTTTTAAAGGAAGTTTCTATGTCAGAATCATGTTCAAGGAGCTCTAAACAGCTTCTTGCGGCGTGTAAAGCTTGTTTCAATCCCTAAAATTGCTTTACAGTCATTTCCTTCAAGAAACTCCTATAAAGATGTTTATGTTTCAGAATCATGTTCAAGGGTCTCTAAACAGCTTGTTGCGGCGTGTAAAGCTTGTTTCCATCACTAAAATAGCCTTACACTCATTTCCTTAAGAAACTCCTATAAAGATGTTTTTATATCAGAATCATGTTCAAGGTGCTCTAAACAGCTTGTTGCAGCATGTAAAGCTTGTTTCCATCACTAAAATAGCCTTACAATCATTTTTTTCAAGAAACTCCTATAAAGATGTTTTTATATCAGAATAATGTTCAAGGGTCTCTAAACAGCTTCTAGCGGCGTGTAAAGCTTGTTTCCATCACTAAAAAGCATTGCAGGAATTTCTTTCAAGAATTTCTTATGAAGGAATTTTCTACATCAGAATCATGTTCAAGGTGCTCTAAACAGCTTGTTTCGGCGTGTAAAGCTTGTTTCCATCACTAAAATAGCATTACAGTAATTTCGTTCAAGAATCTCTTTTAAAGAAAGTTTCTATGTCAGAATCATGTTCAAGGTGCTCTAAACAGCTTGTTGCGGCATGTAAAGCTTGTTTCCACCACTAAAACATCTTTATAGTCATTTCTTTCAAGAAACTCCTATAAAGATGTTTCTGTTTCAGAATCATGTTCAAGGGTCTCTAAACAGCTTCTTGTGGCGTGTAAAGCTTGTTTCCATCACTAAAATAGCCTTACAGTCATTTCCTTCAAGAATCTCTTTTAAAGGAAGTTTCTATGTCAGAATCATGTTCAAGGTGCTCTAAACAGCTTCTAGCGGCGTGTAAAGCTTGTTTCCATCATTAAAAAGCATTGCAGGAATTTTCTTCAAGAACCTCTTATAAAGGACGTTTCTATGTCAGAATCATGTGTAAGGTGCTCCAAAAAGCTTTTTGTGGCGTGTAAAACTTGTTTCCATATCTGAAATAGCTTTACATTAATTTCCTACCAGAAGTGCTTATCAAGACGTTTTTATATCTGAATCATGTTCAAGGTGCTCTAAACAGCTTGCTGCGGCGTGTAAAGCTTGTTTCCATCACTAAAATAGCATTACAGTAATTTCCTTCAAGAATCTCTTTTAAAGGAAGTTTCTATGTCAGAATCATGTTCAAGGTGCTCTAAACAGCTTGTTGCGGCATGTAAAGCTTGTTTCCATCACTAAAACATCTTTACAGTCATTTCTTTCAAGAAACTCCTATAAAGATGTTTCTGTTTCAGAATCATGTTCAAGGGTCTCTAAACAGCTTGTTGCGGCGTGTAAAGGTTGTTTCCATCACTAAAATAGCCTTACATTCATTTCCTTCAAGAAACTCATATAAAGATGTTTTTATATCAGAATCATGTTCAAGGGTCTCTAAACAGCTTCTTGTGGCGTGTAAAGCTTGTTTCGATCACTAAACTAGCCTTACATTCATTTCCTTCAAGAAACTCCTATAAAGATGTTTTTATATCAGAATCATGTTCAATGGTCTCTAAACAGCTTATTGCGGCGTGTAAGCTTGTTTCCATCACTAAAATAGCATTACAGTAATTTCCTTCAAGAAACTCCTATAAAGATGTTTCTGTTTCAGAATCGTGTTCAATGGTCTCTAAACAGCTTCTTGCGGCGTGTAAAGCTTGTTTCCATCACTAAAATAGCATTACAGTCATTTCCTTCAAGAATCTCTTATAAAGGACGTTTCTATGTCAGAATCATGTGTAAGGTGCTCCAAAAAGCTTTTTGTGGCGTGTAAAACTTGTTTCCATATCTGAAACATCTTTACAGTCATTTCTTTCAAGAAACTCCTATAAAGATGTTTTTATATCAAAATCATGTTCAAGGGTCTCTAAACAGCTTCTTGTGTCGTGTAAAGCTTGTTTCCATCACTAAAATAGCATTACAGTAATTTCCTTCAAGAAACTCCTATAAAGATGTTTCTGTTTCAGAATCATGTTCAAGGGTCTCTAAACAGCTTCTTGTGGCGTGTAAAGCTTGTTCCCATCACTAAAATAGCCTTACAGTCATTTCCTTCAAGAATCTCTTTTAAAGGAAGTTTCTATGTCAGAATCATGTTCAAGTGCTCTAAACAGCTTCTAGCGGCGTGTAAAGCTTGATTCCATCACTAAAAAGCATTGCAGGAATTTTCTTCAAGAATCTCTTATAAAGGACGTGTCTATGTCAGAATCATGTGTAAGGTGCTCGAAAAAGCTTTTTGTGGCGTGTAAAACTTGTTTCCATATCTGAAATAGCTTTACATTAATTTCCTACCAGAAGTGCTTATCAAGACGTTTTTATATCAGAATCATGTTCAAGGTGCTCTAAACAGCTTGCTGCGGCGAGTAAAGCTTGTTTTCATCACTAAAACATCTTTACAGTCATTTCTTTCAAGAAACTCCTATAAAGATGTTTCTGTTTCAGAATCATGTTCAAGGGTCTCTAAACAGCTTCTTGCGGCGTGTAAAGCTTGTTTCCATCACTAAAATAGCCTTACAGTCATTTCCTTCAAGAATCTCTTTAAAAGGAAGTTTCTATGTCAGAATAATGTTCAAGGTGCTCTAAACAGCTTGTTGCGGCATGTAAAGCTTGTTTCCATCACTAAAATAGCCTTACATTCATTTCCTTCAAGAAACTCCTATAAAGATGTTTTTATATCAGAATCATGTTCAGGGGTCTCTAAACAGCTTCTAGTGGTGTGTAAAGCTTGTTTCCATCACTAAAATATCCTTACAGTCATTTCCTTCAAGAAACTCCTATAAAGGAAGTTTCTATGTCAGAATCATGTTCAAGGTGCTCTAAACAGCTTCTAGCGGCGTGTAAAGCTTGTTTCCATCACTAAAAAGCATTGCAGGCATTTCCTTCAAGAATCTCTTATAAAGGACGTGTCTATGTCAGAATCATGTGTAAGGTGCTCGAAAAAGCTTTTTGTGGCGTGTAAAACTTGTTTCCATATCTGAAATAGCTTTACATTAATTTCCTACTAGAAGTGCTTATCAAGAC